>NW_026014160.1:0-27952 GCF_020379485.1 Brassica napus
CGGCCTTGTACGGATAGGGCATGTACGGATAGAGCATGTACGGATAGGCATGACCGTACAGCTTAGGAAACATGAAGGAAGAAGGAGATGGACGAGTGAAGCCTCTATAGTACCGGAAGGTTTAAGCTGATCAGACCGTTTAGAGATAGGGCGGGACGAGCCTATCCATCCAGTCTTTGGACACGCTTAAAGGCAAAGCAAAGCATGTGACTTTGCCATCCTTGAATTCAAAAGACGCTCCCTTCTTTTCCCTTGACTTCACATGCTTATGACTAGTGCCATTTCCCTTTACTTGTAAACCCTAATGTATCTCCCTATAAATATTGTAATCATCTCATAATAAGATTAGACAGTTCTAAACAAATCAATCTCTCTATACTTTTCACAATGATTCTCATTTAGTCTCTTAATCTCTTTAATCGCTCTAATCTCTTCTCTATTCTTATCTAAACTCAGATTATAGTTTACATTACTCAAAAGTGATATGGTATCAGAGCCAGGTTGAGTCAATCTGAGTTCTTGGCGTTTTTCTCTTGAAGATTCAAACTTGAAACTTTGAGAGATCAAGTGAGAGTGGTGTGAGTGTTCTTGAAAGAAGCTGCATCCCGAGAGCTACATCTTCATTCCGGGAGTCTTATCTAGCTGTTTGAGGGTTCCTTGAAGAGTAAAGACAAGACACGGAAGGGTTTGAGCTGGTGTGTAGTTCTGAGTCTCAAGATCAAGTCTTTTACAAGTTATTGAAGTGAAGCCGCTTAAGATGGAGAGTGGTTCCAAGATGAAGGTTGCTGTGACTTTCAAGGGAAGTAACTACCTAGTATGGTCTAGGATGGTGAAGACTGCTGTGGGAAGTAAGGGTTTATGGAAGCACATCACATCTGGTGAGGCTCCAAAACTCATTACTCAAGGAGGAGACAAGGAGAGTGTCTCGGAAGCTGAAGCTGAGAAGTGGCAACAAGAGGACATGATGGTGATGTCTGCTCTTCATAGCTCATTGGAGCCAGCCATTCTTGATGCTTACAGCTACTGTGAGACAGCCAAGGAGCTGTGGGAAACGTTGAAGAAGGTGTATGGAAACACCTCTAACCTCAGCCGGGTCTTTGAAGTGAAGAAAGCTTTGAATGATCTAACTCAGGAGGACATGGAGTTCACTAAGCATTTGGGGAGGTTCCGGACACTCTGGTCAGAGCTGGAGATGCTGAGGCCTAGCACCACTGATCCGGAGCTGCTGAATGAAAGAAGAGAGCAAGACAAGGTCTTTGGGTTGTTGCTGACATTGAATCCAAGCTACAGTGGGTTGATTCAGCATATGTTGAGGGCTGAGAAGCTGCCGGACCTGGAGGATGCGTGTGCTCAGATACAAAAGGAGCAAGGCTCCATTGGCTTGTTTGGTGGTAAAGGAGACTTGTCCCTAGCCAATGCTGCGCAAACTGATCATGAGGAGATACCACAAGCCAACAGAGCAGCACACGGCAAGTATGAAGACAGGAAGTTCAATGGCAATTGTGATCACTGCAAGAAGCATGGACACAAGAAGAACCAGTGCTGGATACTGCATCCTCATCTGAAGCCGGCGAAGTTCATGAAGGAAAGGGAGGCAAGAGCTCATGCTTCAGAGGGAACGAGTGGAGCCGGATCATCTAGCCGTGGAGCTGAAGGAGAGGGACGTGAAGGTGATGGCAAGGCACTGGTGACATACTCAGGAGCTCCTAACATCCGTGGCAATGATCAGGACTTCATCAGGAGATCCGAGATGGATGCCCTCATCAAAATGCTCAAGGAGAATGGTAACACTTATGGGTACTCCTTTGGTGCATCCATGATAGCTAAGACTATAGAAACATCTCATTGTGTTGCTGATATTGCTAGGATGGATAGAGTTAAAAACAATGAACAGGCTAGACATGAGTACACCTTTGCTAGAAATGCTAGGATGAATCATGAACTAAATGCATTTAGATCACCTTTGAACCTTGTCATAATGCTAGCAGTATAACTAAGCCATTAATTGTTGATTCTGGTGCATCTCATCACATGATTAGTGATACAACCTGATTAAGGATATAGAACCAACTAGTGGACATGTTATGATTGCAAATGGGGACAAGATCCCTATTAGAGGAATAGGGAACTTGAAATTGTTTGATAAGAACACTAGAGCTTTCTACATGCCTGAATTTACATCTAACTTGCTATCTGTTAAGAAATGCACAACTGATTTGAATTGCAATGTTATATTCAGTCCTAATGATGTAAAGTTTCAGGATATTGAGAGCAGCCACTTGATTGGAAAAGGAATCACTAAAGGAGAGTTGTATTTGCTTGAAGAACTTGATCCTGTTTCCAATTACAATTGCTCGTTTACTACTGCTTTAGTTTAAATAAAAATGCTTTGTGGCATGCTAGATTAGGACACCTCATGGTAGAGCTTTGAACTTGATGTTACCAGGTGTTTTATTTGAGAATAAGGATTGTGAAGCTTGCATTTTAGGCAAGCATTGTAAAACTGTGTTTCCAAACTCTACTAGTGTTTATGATAAGTGCTTTGATCTTATTCATTCTGATGTTTGGACTGCACCTTGCATATCTAGAGACAATCATAAATACTTTGTCACATTCATTGATGAAAAATCCAAATACACCTGGTTAACTTTAATCCCATCAAAAGATAGAGTGATAGATGCATTTAAGAACTTTCAAGCTTATGTGACTAACCATTATAATGCCAAGATTAAAATTCTTAGATCAGATAATGGAGGGGAGTACACAAGCTATGCGTTCAAAAGTCATCTAGAGCATCATGGGATCTTGCATCAAACAAGCTGTCCTTATACTCCACAACAGAATGGGGTAGCTGAGAGGAAGAACCGACACCTGATGGAGGTTGCTAGGTCCCTGATGTTCCAAGCAAACGTTCCAAAGAGGTTTTGGAGTGATGCTGTGGCTACTGCTTGTTATTTGATCAACAGGATTCCCACAAAGGTGTTGAAGGATCAAGCACCATTTGAAGTTCTGAACAAGCACAAGCCATCAGTGGATTACTTGAGAGTATTTGGATGTTTATATGCTTTGTGTTGGTACCAGGAGAGTTGAGAAACAAGTTAGATGCAAGGAGCACTAAGGCTATGTTCATTGGCTACTCAACAACACAAAAGGGATACAAGTGCTATGATCCAGCAACTAGAAGAGTCCTAATCTCTAGAGATGTGAAGTTCATAGAAGCAAGAGGATACTATGAAGAAAAGAATCAAGAGGAGTTAAAGGATTTAACATCAGACAAGGCAGGCGCGTTAAGACTGATTTTGGAAGGTCTAGGTATCAAGATGAACCAGGATCCAAATGTGGGGAGGAGGAACCAACATGAGAGTTCTCCTGCCCCTGTTGAAGCCAATCAGTCACCTCACCTTGATCGTGAGGGGGGAAGGGACTCTGAAACTCAAGAAGATGGTCAGGATGGAACCGGCTTGAGTGAAGAAGAAGAAGAGAGTGTTTCAGGCTCTCACAATCAAGGTGATCAAAGCCAAGGAGAAGGAGAAGCTCAGGCTGAAGCACCAGAACCGAGTGTCCAAGAGGAGCAGGTTCAGAACCAACCAGCATTGAGGAGAAGCACAAGGCTGAGAAAGGATCCTTCTAGTTGGGTAAACACGCGAGTGTACTACAATGCCCAAGCTGTGGAGCATCCTTCTCAAGCTGTGTGTTCCTTTGCTCAATACCCTGAAGAACATTGTGCTTTTATGGTAAACTTGGATGAGAACTACATACCAAGAAGCTATGAAGAGGCAATGATGGATAAAGAATGGAAGGAATCAGTTGGAGCTGAGGCAGGAGCTATGATCAAGAATGATACATGGTATGAGAGTGAGTTACCAAAAGGGAAGAAGGCTGTGACTAGTAGATGGATCTTCACAATCAAGTATAAGCTGATGGAAAGGTGAGAGGAAGAAGTCAAGACTGGTTGCAAGAGGCTTTACTCAAACTTATGGAGAAGATTACATTGAGACCTTTGCACCAGTAGCTAAACTACACACAATTCGGATTGTCTTAAGCTTAGCTGTGAACCTTGGATGGGGCTTATGGCAAATGGATGTGAAGAATGCATTCCTACAAGGAGAGCTGGAGGATGAAGTGTATATGCATCCACCTCCAGGCTTGGAACACTTAGTGAAGAGAGGGAATGTGTTGAGACTGAAGAAAGCTATCTATGGACTGAAGCAATCACCAAGAGCTTGGTACAACAAGCTGAGTACTACTCTGAATGGCCGAGGCTTCAAGAAGTCTGAACTAGACCACACCCTCTTCACACTCACCACTCCCTCAGGTATGATTGCACTCCTTGTGTATGTTGATGATATCATTATCACAGGAAGTGATAAGGAAGGTATCATAGCAACCAAGGAGTTCCTTAAATCCATGTTTGAGATTAAAGACTTGGGAGAAATGAAATACTTTCTTGGAATTGAGATATGTAGATCCAAGGAAGGTTTGTTCATGTCCCAAAGGAAGTATACACTTGATCTTTTGAAAGGTGCAGGTGCTTATGGAGGCAAGACAGCAAGGATGCCTATGGAGGATGGCTACAAAGTCCCACGAGAGGGGGAGATTGAAGACAGCAAACCTTATCAGGATCCTAAACTCTATAGAAAGCTAGTTGGTAAATTGATCTACCTTACCATAACTAGACCTGACATTTGCTTTGCTGTGAATCAGGTGAGTCAACACATGCAAGTGCCTAAGGAACATCATTGGCGCATGGTGGAGAGGATCTTGATGTATCTCAACGGCTCACCTGATCAAGGAGTATGGATGGGTTGCAATGGGAGCACTGAAGTGGTTGGATACTGTGATGCGGATTGGGCTGGTGATAGAGCAGATAGGAGATCAACCACAGGCTATTGCACATTCATTGGAGGCAACTTGGTTACTTGGAAGAGTAAGAAGCAGAAGGTGGTGTCTTGCTCAAGTGCAGAAGCTGAGTATAGAGCTATGCTGAAGCTGACCAACGAGCTGGTGTGGATCAAGGGCATCTTGAAGCATTTGGAGATTGATCAAGCCACGCCAATGACAATGCATTGTGATAACCAAGCTGCCATCCACATTGCCTCCAACTCGGTGTTCCATGAGAGAACCAAGCACATTGAAGTGGATTGTCACAAGGTGAGGCAGATGATCATCTTAGGAGTCATCTTGCCATGCTACACAAGAAGTGAAGATCAGTTAGCGGATGTGTTCACCAAGGCTGCAAGACAGAAGACAATGGAGTCCATTCACATCAGGTTGGGCCTCATTGATCTTGGGAAGAGAAGGAGCTGATCCCCTTTGGCTGTGAGGTCTTTACTCTTTTTCCCTTATCAAGGTTTTATCCCAATGGGTTTTCCTTGGTAAGGTTTTTAATGAGGAAGATCTCATGGCTGTCCAATCTTAGACTTTCACAAAGCTAAGATTGAGGGGGAGTGTTGAGATGAGGAAGCCATTATGAGAAGGAGAAGTAGAGTTGTGCAAGTAATGGGAGAGTGTACGGCCTATGTACGGATAGGGCATGTACGGATAGAGCATGTACGGATAGGGCATGACCGTACAGCTTAGGAAACATGAAGGAAGAAGGAGATGGACGAGTGAAGCCTCTAGAGTACACGGAAGGTTTAAGCTGATCAGACCGTTTAGAGATGAGGGCGGGACGAGCCTTATCCATCCAGTCTTTGGACAGGCTGTAAAGGCAAAGCAAAAGCATGTGAGCTTTGCCATCCGTTGAATTCAAAAGAGACGCTCCCTTCTTCCCTTGACTTCACATGCTTATGACTAGTGCCATTTCCCTTTACTTGTAAACCCTAATGTATCTCCTATAAATATTGTAATCCCATCTCATAATAAGATTAGACAGTTCTAAACAAATCAATCTCTCTATACTTTTCACAATGATTCTCATTTAGTCTCTTAATCTCTTTAATCTCTCTAATCTCTTCTCTATTCTTATCTAAACTCAGATTATAGTTTACATTACTCAAAAGTGATATCCCACAGCTCCTTGGCTGTCTCACAGTAGCTATAAGCATCTAGTATAGCCGGCTCCAAAGAGGCATGAAGAACTGACATCACCATCATGTCTTCTTGTTGCCACTTCTCTACAACACTCTCCTCGGGGCTCTCCTTTTCACCCTCCTGAGTAATCGCCATTGGAGCCTCACCAGATGTGATATGCTTCCACAAACCCTTGCTTCCCACAGCAGTCTTCACCATCCTAGACCAGACTAGGTAGTTGGTTCCTTTGAATGTCACCGCGACCTTCATCTTCATGCCACTATCCATCTTGAACAGCTTTGACGTCTACAGCTTGAATCAACCGGTTAGATCTTGAACTGAGAACCCACGCTGCTCTCTAGAACACAGATTCACTCTTGAGTCTTCAAGTGAACCTCCCGCGGACCACCAAGACACACACAAAACACCTTGAGCTTTTGAACTCTCAAGAACTCTCAAACACACTCACTTGTTCTCTTAAAGTTTCAAACTTGAATCCTTAAGAGAATCACTCACGAACTCAGATTGCAATCAACCTGGCTCTGATACCATATGACTTTTAGGAATATAAAGATTAATCTGAGTTTAGAATAGGATTAAGGAAGAGAATAAGAGATTTAGGAGACTGATTAGAAACTAATGGAGAATCATGATGAAATGAGTAAAGAGAAAGATTGTTTAGAACTGTCTAATCTTTATTAAGAGATGAGATTACATATATATAGGTCCATACACTTAGGGTTTTCGAAATCATAAGGCTAAGTAAGCATGTAGAGTCAAAGAGGAGCCTAAGCTTTAATTTGAACCGGCCAATGAGTGTCTTCACACGTTTGGAGCATCTTCTTGATCCAAGACTAGATGCTCTTCCTTTCCAGCTCTTGCCAGCCTGTCCTAGCTGTCAAGCCGCGTCTCCCTTATCCTCTCAACGTTCGGATAAGGTCTTGGCCGAGTGTAACTTAAGCTCAGTACATGGGAGTTACTTGGATAGTTACTTGATCCCTTTTTACCTTGTACGGATGATCACTTGTACGGCCTTGTACGGATGATCAACCCATTCCTCCTCTTCACCTCTTTGCTCTCTTTATGTTCTCAACTCCTTTGTGTCTTTACCTCAAATGTCTCAACTCTGATTAACAAAGTGGTGGAGAATCACCAGGAAGTTGAATAAATCTCATAGGAGTTGGGATGAAGAAGTTATCCCACTTTCAAATCACGTGATTCCAGTTTCCCAGTTTGGGAATACCACAGCTTCTTCGCCGTTCCAATCAAACCAGGATGAATCTCTTTGTAAGAAGCTTGAAGGATACATAAAGTGGTGGAGAATGACCAGGAAGTTGAATAAATCTCATAGGAGTTGGGAAGAAGAAGTTATCCCACTTTCAAATCAGGTGATTCCAGTTTCCCAGTTTGGGAATAGCACAGCTTCTTCGTCGTTCCAATCAAACCAGGATGAATCACTTTGTGAGAAGCTTGATTTGGATACATAAAGTGGTGGAGAATGACCAGGAAGTTGAATAAATCTCATAGGAGTTGGGAAGAAGAAGTTATCCCACTTTCAAATCAGGTGATTCCAGTTTCCCAGTTTGGGAATAGCACAGCTTCTTCGTCGTTCCAATCAAACCAGGATGAATCACTTTGTGAGAAGCTTGATTTGGATACATAAAGTGGTGGAGAATGACCAGGAAGTTGAATAAATCTCATAGGAGTTGGGATGAAGAAGTTATCCCACTTTCAAATCAGGTGATTCCAGTTTCCCAGTTTGGGAATAGCACAGCTTCTTCGTCGTTCCAATCAAACCAGGATGAATCACTTTGTGAGAAGCTTGATTTGGATACATAAAGTGGTGGAGAATCACCAGGAAGTTGAATAAATCTCATAGGAGTTGGCAAGAAGAAGTTATCCCACTTTCAAATCAGGTGATTCCAGTTTCCCAGTTTGGGAATAGCACAGCTTCTTCGTCGTTCCAATCAAACCAGGATGAATCACTTTGTGAGAAGCTTGATTTGGATACATAAAGTGGTGGAGAATCACCAGGAAGTTGAATAAATCTCATAGGAGTTGGGATGAAGAAGTTATCCCACTTTCAAATCAGGTGATTCCAGTTTCCCAGTTTGGGAATAGCACAGCTTCTTCGTCGTTCCAATCAAACCAGGATGAATCACTTTGTGAGAAGCTTGATTTGGATACATAAAGTGGTGGAGAATCACCAGGAAGTTGAATAAATCTCATAGGAGTTGGGAAGAAGAAGTTATCCCACTTTCAAATCAGGTGATTCCAGTTTCCCAGTTTGGGAATAGCACAGCTTCTTCGTCGTTCCAATCAAACCAGGATGAATCACTTTGTGAGAAGCTTGATTTGGATACATAAAGTGGTGGAGAATGACCAGGAAGTTGAAAAAAATCTCATAGGAGTTGGGAAGAAGAAGTTATCCCACTTTCAAATCAGGTGATTCCAGTTTCCCAGTTTGGGAATAGCACAGCTTCTTCGTCGTTCCAATCAAACCAGGATGAATCACTTTGTGAGAAGCTTGTTTGGATACATAAAGTGGTGGAGAATGACCAGGAAGTTGAATAAATCTCATAGGAGTTGGGAAGAAGAAGTTATCCCACTTTCAAATCAGGTGATTCCAGTTTCCCAGTTTGGGAATAGCACAGCTTCTTCGTCGTTCCAATCAAACCAGGATGAATCACTTTGTGAGAAGCTTGATTTGGATACATAAAGTGGTGGAGAATGACCAGGAAGTTGAATAAATCTCATAGGAGTTGGGAAGAAGAAGTTATCCCACTTTCAAATCAGGTGATTCCAGTTTCCCAGTTTGGGAATAGCACAGCTTCTTCGTCGTTCCAATCAAACCAGGATGAATCACTTTGTGAGAAGCTTGATTTGGATACATAAAGTGGTGGAGAATCACCAGGAAGTTGAATAAATCTCATAGGAGTTGGGATGAAGAAGTTATCCCACTTTCAAATCAGGTGATTCCAGTTTCCCAGTTTGGGAATAGCACAGCTTCTTCGTCGTTCCAATCAAACCAGGATGAATCACTTTGTGAGAAGCTTGATTTGGATACATAAAGTGGTGGAGAATGACCAGGAAGTTGAATAAATCTCATAGGAGTTGGGAAGAAGAAGTTATCCCACTTTCAAATCAGGTGATTCCAGTTTCCCAGTTTGGGAATAGCACAGCTTCTTCGTCGTTCCAATCAAACCAGGATGAATCACTTTGTGAGAAGCTTGATTTGGATACATAAAGTGGTGGAGAATGACCAGGAAGTTGAATAAATCTCATAGGAGTTGGGATGAAGAAGTTATCCCACTTTCAAATCAGGTGATTCCAGTTTCCCAGTTTGGGAATAGCACAGCTTCTTCGTCGTTCCAATCAAACCAGGATGAATCACTTTGTGAGAAGCTTGATTTGGATACATAAAGTGGTGGAGAATGACCAGGAAGTTGAATAAATCTCATAGGAGTTGGGAAGAAGAAGTTATCCCACTTTCAAATCAGGTGATTCCAGTTTCCCAGTTTGGGAATAGCACAGCTTCTTCGTCGTTCCAATCAAACCAGGATGAATCACTTTGTGAGAAGCTTGATTTGGATACATAAAGTGGTGGAGAATCACCAGGAAGTTGAATAAATCTCATAGGAGTTGGGATGAAGAAGTTATCCCACTTTCAAATCAGGTGATTCCAGTTTCCCAGTTTGGGAATAGCACAGCTTCTTCGTCGTTCCAATCAAACCAGGATGAATCACTTTGTGAGAAGCTTGATTTGGATACATAAAGTGGTGGAGAATGACCAGGAAGTTGAATAAATCTCATAGGAGTTGGGAAGAAGAAGTTATCCCACTTTCAAATCAGGTGATTCCAGTTTCCCAGTTTGGGAATAGCACAGCTTCTTCGTCGTTCCAATCAAACCAGGATGAATCACTTTGTGAGAAGCTTGATTTGGATACATAAAGTGGTGGAGAATGACCAGGAAGTTGAATAAATCTCATAGGAGTTGGGATGAAGAAGTTATCCCACTTTCAAATCAGGTGATTCCAGTTTCCCAGTTTGGGAATAGCACAGCTTCTTCGTCGTTCCAATCAAACCAGGATGAATCACTTTGTGAGAAGCTTGATTTGGATACATAAAGTGGTGGAGAATCACCAGGAAGTTGAATAAATCTCATAGGAGTTGGGATGAAGAAGTTATCCCACTTTCAAATCAGGTGATTCCAGTTTCCCAGTTTGGGAATAGCACAGCTTCTTCGTCGTTCCAATCAAACCAGGATGAATCACTTTGTGAGAAGCTTGATTTGGATACATAAAGTGGTGGAGAATGACCAGGAAGTTGAATAAATCTCATAGGAGTTGGGAAGAAGAAGTTATCCCACTTTCAAATCAGGTGATTCCAGTTTCCCAGTTTGGGAATAGCACAGCTTCTTCGTCGTTCCAATCAAACCAGGATGAATCACTTTGTGAGAAGCTTGGTTTGGATACATAAAGTGGTGGAGAATGACCAGGAAGTTGAATAAATCTCATAGGAGTTGGGATAAAGAAGTTATCCCACTTTCAAATCAGGTGATTCCAGTTTCCCAGTTTGGGAATAGCACAGCTTCTTCGTCGTTCCAATCAAACCAGGATGAATCACTTTGTGAGAAGCTTGATTTGGATACATAAAGTGGTGGAGAATGACCAGGAAGTTGAATAAATCTCATAGGAGTTGGGAAGAAGAAGTTATCCCACTTTCAAATCAGGTGATTCCAGTTTCCCAGTTTGGGAATAGCACAGCTTCTTCGTCGTTCCAATCAAACCAGGATGAATCACTTTGTGAGAAGCTTGATTTGGATACATAAAGTGGTGGAGAATGACCAGGAAGTTGAATAAATCTCATAGGAGTTGGGAAGAAGAAGTTATCCCACTTTCAAATCAGGTGATTCCAGTTTCCCAGTTTGGGAATAGCACAGCTTCTTCGTCGTTCCAATCAAACCAGGATGAATCACTTTGTGAGAAGCTTGATTTGGATACATAAAGTGGTGGAGAATGACCAGGAAGTTGAATAAATCTCATAGGAGTTGGGATGAAGAAGTTATCCCACTTTCAAATCAGGTGATTCCAGTTTCCCAGTTTGGGAATAGCACAGCTTCTTCGTCGTTCCAATCAAACCAGGATGAATCACTTTGTGAGAAGCTTGATTTGGATACATAAAGTGGTGGAGAATGACCAGGAAGTTGAATAAATCTCATAGGAGTTGGGAAGAAGAAGTTATCCCACTTTCAAATCAGGTGATTCCAGTTTCCCAGTTTGGGAATAGCACAGCTTCTTCGTCGTTCCAATCAAACCAGGATGAATCACTTTGTGAGAAGCTTGATTTGGATACATAAAGTGGTGGAGAATGACCAGGAAGTTGAATAAATCTCATAGGAGTTGGGATGAAGAAGTTATCCCACTTTCAAATCAGGTGATTCCAGTTTCCCAGTTTGGGAATAGCACAGCTTCTTCGTCGTTCCAATCAAACCAGGATGAATCACTTTGTGAGAAGCTTGATTTGGATACATAAAGTGGTGGAGAATGACCAGGAAGTTGAATAAATCTCATAGGAGTTGGGAAGAAGAAGTTATCCCACTTTCAAATCAGGTGATTCCAGTTTCCCAGTTTGGGAATAGCACAGCTTCTTCGTCGTTCCAATCAAACCAGGATGAATCACTTTGTGAGAAGCTTGATTTGGATACATAAAGTGGTGGAGAATGACCAGGAAGTTGAATAAATCTCATAGGAGTTGGGAAGAAGAAGTTATCCCACTTTCAAATCAGGTGATTCCAGTTTCCCAGTTTGGGAATAGCACAGCTTCTTCGTCGTTCCAATCAAACCAGGATGAATCACTTTGTGAGAAGCTTGATTTGGATACATAAAGTGGTGGAGAATCACCAGGAAGTTGAATAAATCTCATAGGAGTTGGGATGAAGAAGTTATCCCACTTTCAAATCAGGTGATTCCAGTTTCCCAGTTTGGGAATAGCACAGCTTCTTCGTCGTTCCAATCAAACCAGGATGAATCACTTTGTAAGAAGCTTGATTTGGATACATAAAGTGGTGGAGAATGACCAGGAAGTTGAATAAATCTCATAGGAGTTGGGAAGAAGAAGTTATCCCACTTTCAAATCAGGTGATTCCAGTTTCCCAGTTTGGGAATAGCACAGCTTCTTCGTCGTTCCAATCAAACCAGGATGAATCACTTTGTGAGAAGCTTGATTTGGATACATAAAGTGGTGGAGAATGACCAGGAAGTTGAATAAATCTCATAGGAGTTGGGATGAAGAAGTTATCCCACTTTCAAATCAGGTGATTCCAGTTTCCCAGTTTGGGAATAGCACAGCTTCTTCGTCGTTCCAATCAAACCAGGATGAATCACTTTGTGAGAAGCTTGATTTGGATACATAAAGTGGTGGAGAATGACCAGGAAGTTGAATAAATCTCATAGGAGTTGGGAAGAAGAAGTTATCCCACTTTCAAATCAGGTGATTCCAGTTTCCCAGTTTGGGAATAGCACAGCTTCTTCGTCGTTCCAATCAAACCAGGATGAATCACTTTGTGAGAAGCTTGATTTGGATACATAAAGTGGTGGAGAATCACCAGGAAGTTGAATAAATCTCATAGGAGTTGGGATGAAGAAGTTATCCCACTTTCAAATCAGGTGATTCCAGTTTCCCAGTTTGGGAATAGCACAGCTTCTTCGTCGTTCCAATCAAACCAGGATGAATCACTTTGTAAGAAGCTTGATTTGGATACATAAAGTGGTGGAGAATGACCAGGAAGTTGAATAAATCTCATAGGAGTTGGGAAGAAGAAGTTATCCCACTTTCAAATCAGGTGATTCCAGTTTCCCAGTTTGGGAATAGCACAGCTTCTTCGTCGTTCCAATCAAACCAGGATGAATCACTTTGTGAGAAGCTTGATTTGGATACATAAAGTGGTGGAGAATGACCAGGAAGTTGAATAAATCTCATAGGAGTTGGGATAAAGAAGTTATCCCACTTTCAAATCAGGTGATTCCAGTTTCCCAGTTTGGGAATAGCACAGCTTCTTCGTCGTTCCAATCAAACCAGGATGAATCACTTTGTGAGAAGCTTGATTTGGATACATAAAGTGGTGGAGAATCACCAGGAAGTTGAATAAATCTCATAGGAGTTGGGATGAAGAAGTTATCCCACTTTCAAATCAGGTGATTCCAGTTTCCCAGTTTGGGAATAGCACAGCTTCTTCGTCGTTCCAATCAAACCAGGATGAATCACTTTGTAAGAAGCTTGATTGTGATACATAAAGTGGTGGAGAATGACCAGGAAGTTGAATAAATCTCATAGGAGTTGGGAAGAAGAAGTTATCCCACTTTCAAATCAGGTGATTCCAGTTTCCCAGTTTGGGAATAGCACAGCTTCTTCGTCGTTCCAATCAAACCAGGATGAATCACTTTGTGAGAAGCTTGATTTGGATACATAAAGTGGTGGAGAATGACCAGGAAGTTGAATAAATCTCATAGGAGTTGGGATGAAGAAGTTATCCCACTTTCAAATCAGGTGATTCCAGTTTCCCAGTTTGGGAATAGCACAGCTTCTTCGTCGTTCCAATCAAACCAGGATGAATCACTTTGTGAGAAGCTTGATTTGGATACATAAAGTGGTGGAGAATGACCAGGAAGTTGAATAAATCTCATAGGAGTTGGGAAGAAGAAGTTATCCCACTTTCAAATCAGGTGATTCCAGTTTCCCAGTTTGGGAATAGCACAGCTTCTTCGTCGTTCCAATCAAACCAGGATGAATCACTTTGTGAGAAGCTTGATTTGGATACATAAAGTGGTGGAGAATGACCAGGAAGTTGAATAAATCTCATAGGAGTTGGGAAGAAGAAGTTATCCCACTTTCAAATCAGGTGATTCCAGTTTCCCAGTTTGGGAATAGCACAGCTTCTTCGTCGTTCCAATCAAACCAGGATGAATCACTTTGTGAGAAGCTTGATTTGGATACATAAAGTGGTGGAGAATGACCAGGAAGTTGAATAAATCTCATAGGAGTTGGGATGAAGAAGTTATCCCACTTTCAAATCAGGTGATTCCAGTTTCCCAGTTTGGGAATAGCACAGCTTCTTCGTCGTTCCAATCAAACCAGGATGAATCACTTTGTGAGAAGCTTGATTTGGATACATAAAGTGGTGGAGAATGACCAGGAAGTTGAATAAATCTCATAGGAGTTGGGAAGAAGAAGTTATCCCACTTTCAAATCAGGTGATTCCAGTTTCCCAGTTTGGGAATAGCACAGCTTCTTCGTCGTTCCAATCAAACCAGGATGAATCACTTTGTGAGAAGCTTGATTTGGATACATAAAGTGGTGGAGAATCACCAGGAAGTTGAATAAATCTCATAGGAGTTGGGATGAAGAAGTTATCCCACTTTCAAATCAGGTGATTCCAGTTTCCCAGTTTGGGAATAGCACAGCTTCTTCGTCGTTCCAATCAAACCAGGATGAATCACTTTGTGAGAAGCTTGATTTGGATACATAAAGTGGTGGAGAATGACCAGGAAGTTGAATAAATCTCATAGGAGTTGGGAAGAAGAAGTTATCCCACTTTCAAATCAGGTGATTCCAGTTTCCCAGTTTGGGAATAGCACAGCTTCTTCGTCGTTCCAATCAAACCAGGATGAATCACTTTGTGAGAAGCTTGATTTGGATACATAAAGTGGTGGAGAATGACCAGGAAGTTGAATAAATCTCATAGGAGTTGGGAAGAAGAAGTTATCCCACTTTCAAATCAGGTGATTCCAGTTTCCCAGTTTGGGAATAGCACAGCTTCTTCGTCGTTCCAATCAAACCAGGATGAATCACTTTGTGAGAAGCTTGATTTGGATACATAAAGTGGTGGAGAATGACCAGGAAGTTGAATAAATCTCATAGGAGTTGGGATGAAGAAGTTATCCCACTTTCAAATCAGGTGATTCCAGTTTCCCAGTTTGGGAATAGCACAGCTTCTTCGTCGTTCCAATCAAACCAGGATGAATCACTTTGTGAGAAGCTTGATTTGGATACATAAAGTGGTAGAGAATGACCAGGAAGTTGAATAAATCTCATAGGAGTTGGGAAGAAGAAGTTATCCCACTTTCAAATCAGGTGATTCCAGTTTCCCAGTTTGGGAATAGCACAGCTTCTTCGTCGTTCCAATCAAACCAGGATGAATCACTTTGTGAGTGTTGAGAAGAGGTGATAAAGAGTGGGTACATTGATAGAGGAAGAGTAATGGGGCAGTCAGTAACTTTGGAGATTTACCACAGTAACTTTAGTTTTACTGTGGTAACTAAGGTATAACTTTGGGAAGTTACCTTTCACCCATTTGGAGAGTGAAGCACGTCCAAGGAGAGTCTGGATAAGGAAGAAGCATTCATGATAAGGTCTGGTCATAGCTGGAAAGGTAAAACACCTTTACAGCCTGTCCAAGCATGTGAGAACACCCATTGGCTGCTTTTGGATGGCTCTCCTTGACTCCACACGTTCCTGATCTCCTCTGACCCTATGATTTCGAATTGTATCTTGTATCACTCATATAAAGCCTTGTAAACCTCATTGTTAATAATTAATGGAGTTTTGAGTATTCTCTCTTGTTCTTTATTCTCTTAGTCTCTCTTAATCTCCTAATCTCATACAAACTACACAAATCATCTCTTGATATTCATTCATCACTCTACATACACAAAAGTGTATATGGTATCAGAGCCAGGTTGCGCAAAGGGGAGAGGGTGTATGATTATGATTTTCGAAATCTGAGTTTCTTGAGGTGTTTTTGAGGTGTTCTTGGTGTTCTTGATGTGTTCTTGGTGCTTTTTGGTGTGCTTGAGATCGAATTGAGTCTGTGGAGAGTTTCTGATGGATTCAAACGAGTTAAGCATGGTGGAGGAGACAAGATCAAGAAGTGAAGAGAAGAAAGAGAGAGAAAACGAGTGTGCTTGGTCAAGCTGGATAAAGACAGCTTTTGAAAGCTGTGGGATTTGGAGTAATCATGAAAAGGAAGAACCTTTAAAGGTGAGAGCTGCTGAGAAAGATCAGACAGCAAGTTTGGAGGAGATTCAAGTAAAGGTGGAACCTTTAAGGGAGGTAGCTGCTGAAGAAGGTCAGACAGCAAGGTTGGAGGAGATTCAAGTAAAGGTGGAGCCTTTAAAGGAGGTAGCTGCTGAAGAAGGTCAGACAGCAAGGTTGGAGGTTCATGAAGCCAAGGGCGTGATCTATAGTCTAAGACAAGGGAAGAATGAGTTGTATCAGCTTGTGAGGAGGCTGAGAGAAGTAGAATCAGAGTTGAGTATGGTAAAAACTCATACAGCAAGTCCGAGTTGGTGTCAAGGAAGGAGGAAGCAAGATGTGATCTTTGGCTTTCTTATGGGAGAGATATGTAAGCTGGTTGAACACATGTGTGATGTGTGGGAGATAAACAAGAAGCCAGATAGATGGAAGAGAGGTACAAGGTGCAAGAAGGGAAAGTTGAGAAAACTTTCTAAGATGTGGGTCATGATGAGCAGATTATGGAGAAAGGATATCAAGGAGAGTATGCAAGTAGGAGAATGCTTGTACTCAGCTTACATTGGAGAATCTGTAGAGAGCAGTGGGGTTATGAGGAAGCTAGAGTCCAAAGGAGCGGATGAGCCTGTCACAAAGGAGGAATGGGATGAGTTTGTCAAGTATGTGTATGCTTTGGCTACGACCCGGAGACAAGGTGCTCCTGCCAAAGCATCCACATCCAACAAACCCATCATTGTTGATTCTGGAGCAAGTCATCACATGATTAGTGACAGAAGCTTAATGAGTGATGTAAAGAAAGCTACTGGAGGTGTGATGATAGCTAATGGTGATAGGATTCCAATAGAAGGAGTTGGAAAGCTCAAGCTATTTGATAAAGACTCAGATGCCTTCTACATGCCACAGTTTGCTTCAAATCTACTATCTGTGAGGAGAGCCACGATTGATCTTGGCTGTCAAGTAGTATTCAGGCCAGATGATGTTGAATTCCAAGATTTGAAGACTGGAATGGTCATTGGGAGAGGAGACAGCAAGAATAATCTATACCAGCTCCAATTGGCTAAGATCTCTAAACCCTTTGATTCTATGTGTTTGAGTAGTACTTATGAGAAGATTGATAGTATTACTTGGCATGCTAGATTGGGACATCCTCATGCTCGTGCTATTGAATTGATAATTCCTAATATGTCATTTAATCACTTGGAGTGTGAAGCATGCATATTAGGAAAGCATTGTAGGACTGTTTTTCCAACATCAGAAACTACTTATGAGCATTGCTTTGATCTAGTTCATTCAGATGTGTGGACTGCACCTTGTTTGTCTAGAGATAGCCAGAAGTACTTTGTGACATTCATTGATGAGAAGTCTAAGTATACTTGGCTTACATTGCTTCCATCTAAAGATAGGGTGCTAGAAGCATTTATGAACTTCCAAGCATATGTATCTAATCAATACAATGCTACTGTGAAGGTACTGAGATCAGATAATGGAGGTGAATACATCAGCAATGCCTTCAAGAGTCATCTAGCCAAGCATGGGATCGTGCATCAGACTAGCTGCCCTTATACACCACAGCAGAATGGTGTAGCTGAGAGGAAGAACAGGCACTTGATGGAGGTTGCTAGATCGATGATGTTTCATGCAAATGTCCCAAAACGTTTTTGGAGTGATGCTGTGCAGACTGCTTGCTATCTCATCAACCGGGTTCCAACCAAGATATTGAAGAATCTGTCTCCATTTGAAGTGTTGAACAAGAGCAAACCTGTCATTGATCACCTACGTGTCTTTGGGTGTGTGTGCTATGTCATGGTTCCAGGAGAGCAGAGAAACAAGCTGGAGGCAAAGAGTACTAAGGCTATGTTCATTGGTTATTCTATCACTCAGAAGGGGTACAAGTGCTATGATCCTGAAGCAAGGAGGGTGATGGTATCTAGAGAAGTGAAGTTTGTTGAAACAAAAGGTTATTATGAAGAAAAGGAGTGGGAAAATCTGAAGGATTTGTCTCAAGCTCCATCTGATAAGGCAACAATACTGAGAGTGTTGTTGGAGAAGCTCGGGATAGGGTTTATACACTTTTGTGTATTAGAGCATGATTCAACCAATCAGGGATAATCAGATGAAAAGATTAAAGAGATTAAGAGATTCTAGTGAGAGAATAAAGAGAGAGAGACTCAAAACTCCATTAATTAATAACTGATGAGGTTTACAAGTATTAATAGAGAGAGCAACAAGGAAATTCGAAATTGTTAAGCATGTGTAGTCAAAGGACAGGCTGGAACTCCTTTTGAATCACTTGGCTGTGCTTTCTCACATGCTTGCACTAGTATAAAGGTAACTTCTCCTTTCCAGCATCATACAGGCTGTCAAAGTGATCCCTTATCCTTCCTTAACCTCACTTATCCTCTTTGGTCGAGTTTCCTCTCTTCTCTTCACTAAGTTACCTTCTCATCCCATCAGATAACTTCCCCAAGTAGTTACTGTGGTTAAAATAAAGTTACCACAGTAAAACTCTAAAGTTACTGTCTCAGCCTCCTTGGTCTTCATCTCAATACTCCCCCTCAAGCTTGACCATGTAGAACAAGTCAAGCTTGGAAACCATGAAGACCTCCCTCGTTAAAAACCTCACCAAGTAAAACCCATTGGGATAAAACCTTGATGAGGGAAAAAGAGTGGAGACTCCATGGTTAAGGGGCTCAGCTCCTAGGAGTCAGATCAATGAGTCCAAGCCTTGACAGTATGGACTCCATTGTCTTCAATCTCGCTGCCTTAGTAAACACATCTGCAAGCTGATCTTCACTTCTTGTATAACATGGCAGAATCACTCCTAAGATGATCATCTGCCTCACCTTATGACAATCCACCTCTATGTGCTTTGTTCTCTCATGAAACACTGAATTGGAGGCAATGTGGATAGCTGCTTGATTGTCACAATGCATTGTCATAGGTGTGGCCTGCTCGATCTCCAAGTGCTTCAAGATCCCCTTGATCCACACCAACTCATTTGTAAGCTTCAACATAGCTCTATACTCAGCTTCAGCACTTGAACAGGAGATGACCTTCTGCTTCTTACTCTTCCAAGTAACCAGATTCCCTCCAATGAATGTACAATACCCAGTAGTTGATCTCCTGTCCACTCTATCTCCTGCCCAATCAGCATCACAATACCCAACCACTTCTGTACTGCCATTGCAACCCATCCAAACTCCTTGTCCATGTGAGCCACTCAAATACCTCAGTATCCTATCAACCATCTTCCAGTGATGTACCTTTGGCGCCTGCATATGTTGGCTCACTTGATTCACAGCAAAGCATATATCAGGTCTGGTGATAGTCAAGTAGATCAGCTTACCCACCATCCTCCTATACAGCTTAGCATCCTCAAACAACTGGTTCTCTTCAACCTCCCCCTCACGCAAGACCTTATACCCTTCCTCAAGAGGTGTCTTAGCTATCTTCCCTCCAAGCACATCAGTCTCCTTCAGCATATCCATAGTATACTTCCTTTGAGACATAAACAAACCCTCCTTAGATCTGCATATCTCAATCCCCAAAAAATACTTCATCTCTCCCAAGTCTTTAATATCAAACACAGACTTGAGAAACTCTTTGGTGGCTTTAATCCCAGCCTTATCACTCCCTGTGATAATCAAATCATCCACATACACCAAAATCACTATGATCCCTGATGGTCCAACCAGTGTGAAGAGTGTATGATCTAGTTCAGACTTCCTGAACCCTCTCCCATTGAGAGTTGTACTAAGCTTTCTGTACCAAGCTCTAGGAGACTGCTTCAGCCCATATATAGCCTTCTTCAATCTCAAAACATTCCCTGGCTTTACTAGATGCTCAAGACCAGGAGGTGGATGCATGTATACTTCATCTTCAAGTTCACCTTGCAAGAAAGCATTCTTCACATCCATTTGCCACAAATCCCACTCCAAGTTTGTTGCAATAGATAACACAATTCGAATTGTGTGAAGCTTGGCCACTGGTGCAAAAGTATCAATGTAATCTTCCCCATAAGTCTGTGTAAATCCTCTTGCAACCAGCCTAGTCTTGCGCCTATCTATCTCCCCATTTGCAAGGTACTTGATGGTGAAGATCCATCTGCTTGAAACTGCCTTCTTCCCTTTAGGTAACTCACTCTCATACCAAGTATCATTCCTGATCATTGCATCCCTTTCATCTCCTACTGAATCTCTCCAAACCTTGTGCTTCATAGCTTCTTCATAAGATCTTGGTATCTCATTCTCATCCAAGTTACACATAAACACCATGTGCTCTTCTGGAAACTCTGCAAAGGAACACACGGCTTGAGAGGGATGCTCCACAGCCTGGGCATTGTAGTACACTCTCGTGTTTACCCAGTTGGAAGGATCCCTCCTTATCCTTGTGCTCCTCCGCAAGGTCTCAACCTGTTCTTCAGCCTGAACATTCTCTTGTGCTTCCTCTCTTAAACCAGTAGGTTCTCCCTGCTCATTTCCACCTGACTGAGCTTCACTCTCTACTTCCTGTGTCTCCTCCTGATCATGCTGACCTGAATCCTCTTGGTTATGCTCCTGCTCCCCTGATTCAGATCCATTCCCCCTCTCATGATCAAGAGGGGTTGTTCCTCCAGCTTCTCCAGTTTGATTAGAAGGTCCGGTTCTTCCTGGTTCCTGATCTTGGGATAATCCTATCCCTAGCCTCTCCAACAACACTCTCAATGTTGTTGCCTTCTCTGATGGAGCTCGGGACAGATCCTCTAGGTCTTCCCATTTCTTCTCCTCATAATACCCTTTAGACTCAACAAACTTCACTTCTCTAGATACCATAACCCTCCTAGTTATTGGATCATAACATTTGTAGCCTTTCTGAGTGATTGAGTACCCAATGAACATAGCTTTAGTACTCTTTGCTTCTAGCTTGTTCCTTCTTTCTCCGGGAATCATCACATAACATAAGCACCCAAAGACTCTCAAATGATCAATGTGTGGCTTGGCCTTGTTCAATACTTCAAAGGGAGACAGTTTCTTCAAGACACGGGTTGGCACTCTATTGATGAGATAGCAAGCAGTCTGAACAGCATCACTCCAAAACCTCTTAGGGACATTCATGTGGAACATGATTGATCTCGCAACCTCCATCAAATGTCTGTTCTTCCTCTCAGCCACCCCATTTTGTTGTGGTGTGTAAGGACAGCTAGTTTGTTGCACAATCCCATGCTTTGCAAGATGACTCTTGAAAGCATTGCTAGTGTATTCTCCTCCATTATCAGACCTCAGAATCCTCACAGTGGCATTGTACTGATTAGTAACATATGCTTGGAAGTTCATGAAGGCTTCTAGGACTCTGTCTTTGGAGGGAATCATGGTGATCCATGTGTACTTGGACTTCTCATCAATGAAAGTCACAAAGTACTTATGGCTGTCTCTAGACATACAGGGAGCTGTCCACACGTCTGAATGCACCAGATCAAAGCAATTCTCATATCTGGTTTCTGATGTTGGGAAGACAGTCCTACAGTGCTTTCCAAGTATACAAGCTTCACACTCCAAGTGATTGAACGCCATACTTGGTAGAATCAGTTCAATTGCCTTGGCATGAGGATGTCCCAGCCTTGCATGCCATGTGAGATTATCACACCTATCCGTTGTGCTGCTTAAACACACAGACTCCACAGGACTAGGCGCCTCAGTTGTTTGGAGATGATAGAGCTGATGCTTGCTGTCTCCTCTGCCAATAACCCTTCCAGTCTTCAAATCCTGGAACTCAACTTCATTTGGTCTGAAAACCACTTGACAATCCAGATCAACTGTAGCCTTCTTAACTGAGATTAGATTGGATGTAAACTGAGGTAGGTAGAAGGCAGTGGAGTTCTTCTCAAACAGCTTGAGGTTTCCCACTCCTTCTATTGGGATCCTGGTACCATTGGCTATCATGACACTCCCTGTTGCTGCTTTAACCTCACTGATTAGTCTCTTGTCACTGATCATGTGGTGTGTTGCTCCAGAGTCAATGATGATGGGTTTAGATGTGGATGCTTTGGCAGGAGCACCCAGACTCCGGGTCGTAGCCAAAGCATACACATGCTTAACCAACTCATCCCATTCCTTCTTTGTCACACACTCATCTGCCCTCTTGGTATCCATTCCTCTCATATCCGCACTGTCTCCTACTGTCTCTCCCATGTAAGCTGAGTATGAACACTCTCCTATAACCATCTGCTGAAGTACATCCTTGATTCTCTTCAAGATTACACTCATCCTGTCACTTAAGTGCTCAGACTCGCTATCCTTTCTCCATGCCCTTCTCTTCATTAACCACTCCTTAGAAAGTTTTCTCAACCTTCCCCTCTTACAGCTTGTACCTCCCTTCCATCTTTCTGGCTTCCTGTTCATTTCCCACACATCACAAGTATATTTAACAAGCTCACATACCTCTTCCATAAGGAAGCTGAAGATCACATCTTGCTTCCTCCTTTCTTGACAACATCTCGGATTTGATGTGTGTGTCTTCACCACATCTAGCTCCGACCATACTTCTCTCAGCCTTCCCACAAGCTGATAACACTCATCCTTTCCTTGTCTCAAGCCGCGGATCACCCCTCTGTCCTCAACGACTCTCACAAGCTTGGACTTGCCTAAAGTTGCTTCAATCTCACTCTTTGTAGTGTCTCCTTGAACAACTTCATTTCCCAGCTTCAGACCTCTTGTCTGACCTTCTTCAGTAGCCATTTCCATGAAAGGTTTCCCCTTTCCATGACTACTCCATAACCCACAGCTTTCCAAAGCTCTCTTTGCCCATCTTGACCAATCGCCATCCCTCTCTTCTTCAAGCTCCATGGTTGTACTAGATCTGTGCTTCATTTCCATGTTGAGATAGTTTGAATCCATCAGAATATCTCACACCACTCAGATAATAAAGACCAGAACTCAAGAACACCAAGAACACTCAAGAACCCTCAAGAACACTCAAGAACACCCAGATTTTATGAAAAACGAAATCACACTCTCCCCTTTTTAGCAACCTGGCTCTGATACCATATACACTTTTGTGTATTAGAGCATGATTCAACCAATCAGGGATAATCAGATGAAAAGATTAAAGAGATTAAGAGATTCTAGTGAGAGAATAAAGAGAGAGAGACTCAAAACTCCATTAATTAATAACTGATGAGGTTTACAAGTATTAATAGAGAGAGCAACAAGGAAATTCGAAATGGTTAAGCATGTGTAGTCAAAGGACAGGCTGGAACTCCTTTTGAATCACTTGGCTGTGCTTTCTCACATGCTTGCACTAGTATAAAGGTAACTTCTCCTTTCCAGCATCATACAGGCTGTCAAAGTGATCCCTTATCCTTCCTTAACCTCACTTATCCTCTTTGGTCGAGTTTCCTCTCTTCTCTTCACTAAGTTACCTTCTCATCCCATCAGATAACTTCCCCAAGTAGTTACTGTGGTTAAAATAAAGTTACCACAGTAAAACTCTAAAGTTACTGTCTCAGCCTCCTTGGTCTTCATCTCAATAGGGTTATCCCAGGATCAGGAACCCGGAAGGAGAGCCTTCCAATCAGACTGGTGGAGCTGGAAGAACACCTCTCTTGATCATGAGAGGGGGAATGGAACTGAATCTGGTGAGGCAAGAGCAAAACAAGAGGATTCAGGTCTTCATGATCAAGATACATCACAAGAAGGTTGAGAACAATGTTCAGTCCTAGTGGAGAAGTGGATGAGTTCAGTCTAGTGGAGAAGTGGATGAGGTTCAGTCTAGTAGAGAAGAACAAGTCGGACCAGCCGGTTCAGAAGAAGAGCAAGTGGAGCCAGCTAGTGTGCAAACTGAAGATCAGGTTCAAGCTTTGAGGAGGAGCACAAGGATAAAGAGGGATCCTTCCAACTGGGTAAAACACGAGAGTGTACTACAATGCCCAGGCTGTGGAGCATCCTTCTCAAGCCGTGTGTTCCTTTGCTGAGTTTCCAGAGGAGCATTATGCCTTTATGATTAGTCTGGATGAGAGTTATGTACCAAGGACTTATGAAGAGCTATGTTAGACAAGAATGGAAAGAATCAGTGGGAGCTGAAGCAGGTGCTATGATCAAAAATGATACATGGTATGAGAGTGAGCTGCCTAAGGGAAAGAGGGCTGTATCTAGTAGATGGATCTTCACAATCAAGTATCTAGCAAATGGACAGATTGATAGGAAGAAGACCAGATTGGTTGCAAGAGGATTTACACAACCTATGGAGAGGATTACATTGATACCTTTGCACCAGTAGCTAAGCTGCACACAGTTCGGATTGTGTTGTCCATTGCAACAAACTTGGAGTGGGATGTGTGGCAAATGGATGTGAAGAATGCTTTCCTGCAAGGTGAACTTGAAGATGAAGTATACATGCATCCGCCTCCTGGTCTTGAGCATCTAGTAAAGCCAGGGAATGTTTTGAGGTTGAAGAAGGCAATATATGGGCTGAAACAATCACCTAGAGCTTGGTACAGGAAGCTGAGTACAACACTCAATGGGAGAGGGTTAGGAAGTCTGAATTAGATCACACTCTCTTCACCTTGACAGGACCTTCAGGGATCATTGTGATACTGGTATATGTGGATGATTTGATTATCACAGGGAGTGATAAGGCTGGGATTAAAGCCACTAAAGAGTTCCTCAAGTCTGTGTTTGATATCAAAGACTTGGGAGAGATGAAGTATTTCTTGGGGATTGAGATATGCAGATCCAAGGAGGGTTTGTTTTATGTGTCAAAGGAAGTATACAATGGATATGCTGAAGAGACTGATGTACTTGGAGGAAAGGTAGCCAAGACACCCTTGAGAGGGGTATAAGGTCTTACGTGAGGGGGAGGTTGAAGAGAACCAGCTGTTTGAGGATGCTAAGCTGTATAGGAAGATGGTGGGCAAGCTAATCTACTTGACATTACCAGGCCAGATATATGCTTTGCTGTGAATCAAGTGAGTCAACATATGCAGGCGCCAAAGGTCCATCACTGGAAGATGGTTGATAGGATACTAAGGTATCTGAGTGGGACGGCTGGACAAGGAGTTTGGATGGGCTGTAATGGCAGTACAGAAGTGGTTGGGTATTGTGATGCTGATTGGGCAGGAGATAGAGTGGACAGGAGATCAACTACTGGGTATTGTACATTCATTGGAGGGAACTTGGTTACTTGGAAGAGTAAGAAGAAGGTTATCTCTTGTTCAAGTGCTGAAGCTGAGTATAGAGCCATGTTGAAGCTCACAAACGAGTTGGTGTGGATCAAAGGGATCTTGAAGCATCTAGCAATTGAGCAGAGTACTCCTATGACTATGCATTGTGACAATCAAGCAGCTATCCACATTGCCTCCAACTCAGTGTTTCATGAGAGAACAAAGCACATAGAGGTGGATTGTCATAAGGTGAGGCAGATGATTATCTTGGGAGTGATTCTGCCATGTTATACAAGAAGTGAAGATCAGCTTGCAGATGTGTTTACCAAGGCAGCGAGATTGAAGACAATGGAGTCCATACTATCCAGGCTTGGACTCATTGATCTTACTCCCAGGAGCTGAGCCCCTTAACCATGGAGTCTCCACTCTTTTTCCCTCATCAAAGTTTTATCCCAATGGGTTTTCTTTGGTGAGGTTTTTAATGAGGGAGGTCTTCATGGTTTCCAAGCTTGACTTGTTCCACATGGTCAAGCTTGAGGGGGAGTGTTGAGAAGGATAAAGAGTGGGTACATTGATAGAGGAGAGAATGGGGCAGTCAGTAACTTTGGAGATTACCACAGTAACTTTAGTTTTACTGTGGTAACTAAGTTCTAACTTTGGGAAGTTACCTTTCACCCATTTGGAGAGTGAAGCACGTCCAAGAGAGTCTGGATAGGAAGAAGCATTCATGATAAGGTCTGGTCATAGCTGGAAAGGTAAAAAACCTTTACGCCTGTCCAAGCATGTGAGAACACCCATTGGCTGCTTTTGGATGCTCTCCTTGACTCACACCCGTCCTGATCTCCTCTGACCCTATGATTTCGAATTGTATCTTGTACACTCATATAAGCCTTGTAAACCTCATGTTAATATTAATGGAGTTTTGAGTATTCTCTCTTGTTCTTTATTCTCTTAGTCTCTCTTAATCTCCTAATCTCATACAAACTACACAAATCATCTCTTGATATTCATTCATCACTCTACATACACAAAAGTGTATAGTGAGAAGCTTGATTTGGATACATAAATTGGTGGAGAATCACCAGGAAGTTGAATAAATCTCATAGGAGTTGGGATGAAGAAGTTATCCCACTTTCAAATCACGTGATTCCAGTTTCCCAGTTTGGGAATACCACAGCTTCTTCGCCGTTCCAATCAAACCAGGATGAATCTCTTTGTAAGAAGCTTTATGTGAATACATAAAGTGGTGGAGAATGACCAGGAAGTTGAATAAATCTCATAGGAGTTGGGAAGAAGAAGTTATCCCACTTTCAAATCAGGTGATTCCAGTTTCCCAGTTTGGGAATAGCACAGCTTCTTCGTCGTTCCAATCAAACCAGGATGAATCACTTTGTGAGAAGCTTGTATGTATACATAAAGTGGTGAGAAGACCAGGAATTGAATAAATCTCATAGGAGTTGGGATTAAGAAGTTATCCCACTTTAAAATCAGGTGATTCCAGTTTCCCATTTGTGAATAGCACAGCTTCTTCGTCGTTCCAATCAACCAGATGAATCACTTTGTGAGAAGCTTGGTTTGGATACATAAAGTGGTGGAGAATGACCAGGAAGTTGAATAAATCTCATAGGAGTTGGGAAGAAGAAGTTATCCCACTTTCAAATCAGGTGATTCCAGTTTTCCCAGTTTGGGAATAGCACAGTTTCCTCGTCGTTCCAATCAAACCAGGATGAATCACTTTGTGAGAAGCTTGATTTGGATACATAAAGTTTGAGAATGACCAGGAAGTTGAATAAAACTCATAGGAGTTGGCAAGAAGAAGTTATCCATTTCAATCAGGTGATTCCAGTTTCCCCTTCAGTTGGGAATAGCACAGCTTCTTGTCGTTCCAATCAAACCAGGATTAATCACTTTGTGAGAACTTGATTTGGATACATAAAGTGGTTGAGAATCACCAAGAAGTTGAATAATCTCTAGGAGTTGGGAAGAAGAAGTTATCCCACTTTCAAATCAGGTGATTCCAGTTTCCCAGTTTGGGATAGCACAGCTTCTTCGTCTTTCCAATCAAACCAGGATGAATCACTTTGTGAGAAGCTGGTGGTTTTTGGATACATAAAGTGGTGAGAATGACCAGGAAGTTGAATAAATCTCATAGGAGTTGGGATATAAGAAGTTATCCCCACTTTAAAAAATCAGGTGATTCCCGTTTCCTCCCCCATTTGGGATAGGCACATCTTCCGTTCTTTCGTCGTTCCATCAAACCAGGATGAATCACTTTGTGAGAAGCTTGGTTTGGATACATAAGTGGTGGAGAATGACCAGGAAGTTGAATACATCTCATAGGAGTTGGAAAGAAAGAAGTTATCCCACTTTCAAATCAGGTGATTCAGTTTCCCAGTTGGAATAGTGGGTCACATTTCTCTTCTTTCGTCGTTCAATCAAACCAGGATGAATCACTTTGGGAGAAGCTTGATTTGGATACATAAAGTGGTGGCGAATCACCAGGAAGTTGAATAAATCTCATATGAGTTGGGATGAAGAAGTTATCCCACTTTCAAACAACGTGATTCCAGTTTCCCAGTTTGGGAATACCACAGCTTCTTCGTCGTTCCAATCAAACCAGGATGAACTCTTTGTAAGAAGCTTATTTGATAACATAAATTGGTGGAGAATGACCAGGAAGTTGAATAAATCTCAAGGCGTTGAGAGAAGTTATCCCACTTTCAAATCAGGTGATTCAAGTTTCCCAGTTGGGAATAACATCAACTTCTTCGTCGT
>NW_026014161.1:0-27178 GCF_020379485.1 Brassica napus
TAGGTTTTTAATGAGGAGATCTCATGGCTGTCCAATCTTAGACTTCACAAAGCTAGATTGAGGGGAGTGTTGAGATGATGAAGCCATTATGAGAAGGAGAAGTAGAGTTGTGCAAGTAATGGGAGAGTGTACGGCCTATGTACGGATAGGGCATGTACGGATAGAGCATGTACGGATAGGGCATGACCGTACAGCTTAGGAAACATGAAGGAAGAAGGAGATGGACGAGTGAAGCCTCTAGAGTACACGGAAGGTTTAGCTGATCAGAGACCGTTTAGAGATGAGGGCGGGACGACCTTATCCATCCAGTCTTTGGACAGGCTGTAAAGGCAAAGCAAAAGCATGTGAGCTTTGCCATCCGTTGAATTCAAAAGAGACGCTCCCTTCTTCCCTTGACTTCACATGCTATGACTAGTGCCATTTCCCTTTACTTGTAAACCCTAATGTATCTCCTATAATATTGTAATCCATCTCATAATAAGATTAGACAGTTCTAAACAAATCAATCTCTCTTACTTTTCACAATGATTCTCATTTAGTCTCTTAATCTCTTAATCTCTCTAATCTCTTCTCTATTCTTATCTAAATCAGATTATAGTTTACATTACTCAAAAGTGATATCCCACAGCTCCTTGGCTGTCTCACAGTAGCTATAAGCATCTAGTATAGCCGGCTCCAAAGAGGCATGAAGACTGACATCACCATCATGTCTTCTTGTTGCCACTTCTCTACAACACTCTCCTCGGGGCTCTCCTTTTCACCCTCCTGAGTAATCGCCATTGGAGCCTCACCAGATGTGATATGCTTCCACAAACCCTTGCTTCCCACATCCTCTTCACCATCCTAGACCAGACTAGGTAGTTGGTCCTTTGAATGTCACCGCGACCTTCATCTTCATGCCACTATCCATCTTGAACAGCTTTGACGTCTACAGCTTGAATCAACGGTTAGATCTTGAACTGAGAACCCACGCTGCTCTCTAGAACACAGATTCACTCTTGAGTCTTCAAGTGAACCTCCCGCGGACCACCAAGACACACACAAAACACCTTGAGCTTTTGAACTCTCAAGAAACTCTCAAACACACTCACTTGTTCTCTTAAAGTTTTCAAACTTGAATCCTTAAGAGAATCACTCACGAACTCAGATTGCAATCAACCTGGCTCTGATACCATATGACTTTTAGGAATATAAAGATTAATTATAGAATAGGATTAAGGAAGAGAATAAGAGATTTAGGAGACTGATTAAACTAATGGAGAATCATGATGAAATGAGTAAAGAGAAAGATTGTTTAGAACTGTCTAATCTTTATTAGAGATGAGATTACATATATATAGGTCCATACACTTAGGGTTTTCGAAATCATAAGGCTAAGTAAGCATGTAGAGTCAAAGAGGAGCCTAAGCTTTAATTTGAACCGGCCAATGAGTGTCTTCACACGTTTGGAGCATCTTCTTGATCCAAGACTAGATGCTCTTCCTTTCCAGCTCTTGCCAGCCTGTCCTAGCTGTCAAGCCGCGTCTCCCTTATCCTCTCAACGTTCGGATAAGGTCTTGGCCGAGTGTAACTTAAGCTCAGTACATGGGAGTTACTTGATAGTTACTTGATCCTTTTTACCTTGTTACGGATGATCACTTGTACGGCCTTGTACGGATGATCAACCATTCCTTCCTCCTCTTCACCTCTTTGCTCTCTTTATGTTCTCAACTCCTTTGTGTCTTTACCTCAAATGTCTCAACTCTGATTAACAAAGTGGTGGAGAATCACCAGGAAGTTGAATAAATCTCATAGGAGTTGGGATGAAGAAGTTATCCCACTTTCAAATCACGTGATTCCAGTTTCCCAGTTTGGGAATACCACAGCTTCTTCGCCGTTCCAATCAAACCAGGATGAATCTCTTTGTAAGAAGCTTTATGTGAATACATAAATGTGGAGAATGACCAGGAAGTTGAATAATCTCATAGGAGTTGGGAAGAAGAAGTTATCCCACTTTCAAATCAGGTGATTCCAGTTTCCCAGTTTGGGAAGCACAGCTTCTTCTGTCGTCGTTCCAATCAAACCAGGATGAATCACTTTTGTGAGAAGCTTGGTATGGATACATAAAGTGGTGGAGAATGACCAGGAAGTTGAATAAATCTCATAGGAGTTGGGAAGAAGAAGTTATCCCACTTTCAAATCAGGTGATTCCAGTTTCCCAGTTTGGGAATAGCACAGCTTCTTCTTCGTCGTTCCAATCAACCAGGATGAATCACTTTGTGAGAAGCTTGGTTTGGATACATAAAGTGGTGGAGAATGACCAGGAAGTTGAATAAATCTCATAGGAGTTGGGATGAAGAAGTTATCCCACTTTCAATCAGGTGATTCCAGTTCCCAGTTTGGGAATAGCACAACTTCTTTGTCGTTCCGATCAAACCAGGATGAATCACTTTGTGAGAAGCTTGATTTGGATACATAAAGTGGTGGAGAATCACCAGGAAGTTGAATAAATCTCATAGAGTTTGGCAAGAAGAAGTTATCCCACTTTCAAATCAGGTGATTCCAGGTTCCTAGTTTGGGAATAGCACAGCTTCTTCGTCGTTCCAATCAAACCAGGATGAATCACTTTGTGAGAAGCTTGATTTGGATACATAAGGTGGTGTAGAATCACCAGGAAGTTGAATAAATCTCATAGGAGTTGGGATGAAGAAGTTATCCCTTTCAAATCAGGGATTCCAGTTTCCCAGTTTGGGAATAGCACAGCTTCTTTGTCGTTCCAATCAAACCAGGATGAATCACTTTGTGAGAAGCTTGATTTGGATACATAAAGTGGTGCAGAATCACGAAGAAGTTGAATTAATCTCATAGGAGTTGGGAAGAAGAAGTTATCCCACTTTCAAATCAGGTGATTCCAGTTTCCCAGTTTGGGAATAGCACAGCTTCTTCGTCTTTCCAATCAAACCAGGATGAATCACTTTGTGAGAAGCTTGATTTGGATACATAAAGTGGTGGAGAATGACCAGGTAGTTGAAAAAATCTCATAGGAGTTGGAAGAAGAAGTTATCCCACTTTCAAATCAGGTGATTCCAGTTTCCCAGTTTGGGAATAGCACAGCTTCTTCGTCGTTCCGATCAAACCAGGATGAATCACTTTGTGAGAAGCTTTGTTTGGATACATAAAGTGGTGGAGAATGACCAGGAAGTTGAATAAATCTCATAGGAGTTGGCAAGAAGAAGTTATCCCACTTTCAAATCAGGTGATTCCAGTTTCCCAGTTTGGGAATAGCAAAGCTTCTTCGTTGTTCCAATCAAACCAGGATGAATCACTTTGTGAGAAGCTTGGTTTGGATACATAAAGTGGTGGAGAATGACCAGGAAGTTGAATAAATCTCATAGGAGTTGGGAAGAAGAAGTTATCCCACTTTCAAATCAGGTGATTCCAGTTTCCCAGTTTGGGAATAGCACAGTTTCTTCGTCGTTCCAATCAAACCAGGATGAATCACTTTGTGAGAAGCTTGATTTGGATACATAAAGTGGTGGAGAATCACCAGGAAGTTGAATAAATCTCATAGGAGTTGGGATGAAGAAGTTATCCCACTTTCAAATCACGTGATTCCAGTTCCCAGTTTTGGGAATAGCACAGCTTCTTCTCTTCCAATCAACCAGGATGAATCACTTTGTAAGAGCTTTATTGTGAATACATAAAGTGGTGGAGAATGACCAGGAAGTTGAATAAATCTCATAGGAGTTGGGAAGAAGAAGTTATCCCACTTTAAAATCAGGTGATTCTAGTTTCCCAGTTTGGGAATAGCACAGCTTCTTCGTCGTTCCAATCAAACCAGGATGAATCACTTTGTGAGAAGCTTGGCTTGGATAAATAAAGTGGTGGAGAATGACCAGGAAGTTGAATAAATCTCATAGGAGTTGGGATAAAGAAGTTAACCCACTTTAAAATCAGGTGATTCCAGTTTCCCAGTTTGGGAATAGCACAGCTTCTTCGTCGTTCCAATCAAACCAGGATGAATCACTTTGTGAGAAGCTTGGTTTTGATACATAAAGTGGTGGAGAATGACCAGGAAGTTGAATAAATCTCATAGGAGTTGGGAAGAAGAAGTTATCCCACTTTCAAATCAGGTGATTCCAGTTTCCCAGTTTGGGAATAGCACAGTTTCTTCGTCGTTCCAATCAAACCAGGATGAATCACTTTGTGAGAAGCTTGATTTGGATACATAAAGTGGTGGAGAATCACCAGGAAGTTGAATAAATCTCATAGGAGTTGGGATGAAGAAGTTATCCCACTTTCAAATCACGTGATTCCAGTTTCCCAGTTTGGGAATACCACAGCTTCTTCGCCGTTCCAATCAAACCAGGATGAATCTCTTTGTAAGAAGCTTATGTGAATACATAAATTGGTGGAGAATGACCAGGAAGTTGAATAAATCTCATAGGCGTTGGGAAGAAGAAGTTATCCCACTTTCAAATCAGGTGATTCCAGTTTCCCAGTTTGGGAATAGCACAACTTCTTCGTCGTTCCAATCAAACCAGGATGAATCACTTTGTGAGAAGCTTGGTTTGGATACATAAAGTGGTGGAGAATGACCAGGAAGTTGAATAAATCTCATAGGAGTTGGGATAAAGAAGTTATCCCACTTTAAAATCAGGTGATTCCAGTTTCCCAGTTTGGGAATAGCACAGTTTCTTCGTCGTTCCAATCAAACCAGGATGAATCACTTTGTGAGAAGCTTGATTTGGATACATAAAGTGGTGGAGAATCACCAGGAAGTTGAATAAATCTCATAGGAGTTGGGATGAAGAAGTTATCCCACTTTCAAATCACGTGATTCCAGTTTCCCAGTTTGGGAATACACAGCTGCTTCTTCGCCGTTCCAATCAACCAGGATGAATCTCTTTGTAAAGCTTATGTGAATACATAAATGGTGGCGAATGACCAGGAAGTTGAATAAATCTCATAGCGTTGGAAGAAGAAGTTATCCCACTTTCAAATCAGGTGATTCCAGTTTCCCAGTTTGGGAATAGCACAACTTCTTGTCGTTCCAATCAAACCAGGATGAATCACTTTGTGAGAAGCTTGGTTTGGATACATAAAGTGGTGGAGAATGACCAGGAAGTTGAATAAATCTCATAGGAGTTGGGATAAAGAAGTTATCCCACTTTAAAATCAGGTGATTCCAGTTTCTCAGTTTGGGAATAGCACAGCTTCTTTCGTCGTTCCAATCAACCAGGATGAATCACTTTGTGAGAAGCTGGGTTTGGATACATAAAGTGGTGGAGAATGACCAGGAAGTTGAATAAATCTCATAGGAGTTGGGAAGAAGAAGTTATCCCACTTTCAAATCAGGTGATTCCAGTTTCCCAGTTTGGGAATAGCACAGCTTCTTCGTCTTTCCAATCAAACCAGGATGAATCACTTTGTGAGAAGCTTGATTTGGATACATAAAGTGGTGGAGAATGACCAGGAAGTTGAAAAAATCTCATAGGAGTTGGGAAAGAAAGTTATCCCACTTTCAAATCACGTGATTCCAGTTTCCCAGTTTGGGAATACCACAGCTTCTTCGTCGTTCCAATCAAACCAGGATGAATCACTTTGTGAGAAGCTTGGTTTGGAATAAAGTGGTGGAGAATGACCAGGAAGGAATAAATCTCATAGGAGTTGGGATGAAGAAGTTATCCCACTTTAAAATCAGGTGATTCCAGTTTCCCAGTTTGGGAATAGCACAGCTTCTTCGTCGTTCCAATCAAACCAGGATGAATCACTTTGTGAGAAGCTTGGTTTGGATACATAAAGTGGTGGAGAATGACCAGGAAGTTGAATAAATCTCATAGGAGTTGGGAAGAAGAAGTTCCCACTTTCAAATCAGATGATTCCAGTTTCCCAGTTTGGGAATAGCACAGTTTCTTCGTCGTTCCAATCAAACCAGGATGAATCACTTTGTGAGAAGCTTGATTTGGATACATAAAGTGGTGGAGAATGACCAGGAAGTTGAATAAATCTCATAGGAGTTGGGATGAAGAAGTTATCCCACTTTCAAATCAGGTGATTCCAGTTTCCCAGTTTGGGAATAGCACAGCTTCTTCGTCGTTCCAATCAAACCAGGATGAATCACTTTGTGATAAGCATGATTTGGATACATAAAGTGGTAGAGAGTGACCAGGAAGTTGAATAAATCTCATAGGAGTTGGGAAGAAGAAGTTATCCCACTTTCAAATCAGGTGATTCCAGTTTCCCAGTTTGGGAATAGCACAGCTTCTTCGTCGTTCCAATCAAACCAGGATGAATCACTTTGTGAGAAGCTTGGTTTGGATACATAAAGTGGTGGAGAATGACCAGGAAGTTGAATAAATCTCATAGGAGTTGGGAAGAAGAAGTTATCCCACTTTCAAATCAGGTGATTCCAGTTTCCCAGTTTGGGAATAGCACAGTTTCTTCGTCGTTCCAATCAAACCAGGATGAATCACTTTGTGAGAAGCTTGATTTGGATACATAAAGTGGTGGAGAATCACCAGGAAGTTGAATAAATCTCATAGGAGTTGGGATGAAGAAGTTATCCCACTTTCAAATCACGTGATTCCAGTTCCCAGTTTGGGAATAGCACAGCTTCTTCGTCTTTCCAATCAAACCAGGATGAATCACTTTGTAAGAAGCTTTATGTGAATACATAAAGTGGTGGAGAATGACCAGGAAGTTGAATAAATCTCATAGGAGTTGGGAAGAAGAAGTTATCCCACTTTAAAATCAGGTGATTCTAGTTTCCCAGTTTGGGAATAGCACAGCTTCTTCGTCGTTCCAATCAAACCAGGATGAATCACTTTGTGAGAAGCTTGGCTTGGATACATAAAGTGGTGGAGAATGACCAGGAAGTTGAATAAATCTCATAGGAGTTGGGATAAAGAAGTTATCCCACTTTAAAATCAGGTGATTCCAGTTTCCCAGTTTGGGAATAGCACAGCTTCTTCGTCGTTCCAATCAAACCAGGATGAATAACTTTGTGAGAAGCTTGGTTTTGATACATAAAGTGGTGGAGAATGACCAGGAAGTTGAATAAATCTCATAGGAGTTGGGAAGAAGAAGTTATCCCACTTTCAAATCAGGTGATTCCAGTTTCCCAGTTTGGGAATAGCACATTTCTTCGTCGTTCCAATCAAACCAGGATGAATCACTTTGTGAGAAGCTTGATTTGGATACATAAAGTGGTGGAGAATCACCAGGAAGTTGAATAAATCTCATAGGAGTTGGGATGAAGAAGTTATCCCACTTTCAAATCACGTGATTCCAGTTTCCCAGTTTGGGAATACCACAGCTTCTTCGCCGTTCCAATCAAACCAGGATGAATCTCTTTGTAAGAAGCTTTATGTGAATACATAAATTGGTGGAGAATGACCAGGAAGTTGAATAAATCTCATAGGCGTTGGGAAGAAGAAGTTATCCCACTTTCAAATCAGGTGATTCCAGTTTCCCAGTTTGGGAATAGCACAACTTCTTCGTCGTTCCAATCAAACCAGGATGAATCACTTTGTGAGAAGCTTGTTTGGATACATAAAGTGGTGGAGAATGACCAGGAAGTTGAATAAATCTCATAGGAGTTGGGATAAAGAAGTTATCCCACTTTAAAATCAGGTGATTCCAGTTTCCCAGTTTGGGAATAGCACAGTTTCTTCGTCGTTCCAATCAAACCAGGATGAATCACTTTGTGAGAAGCTTGATTTGGATACATAAAGTGGTGGAGAATCACCAGGAAGTTGAATAAATCTCATAGGAGTTGGGATGAAGAAGTTATCCCACTTTCAAATCACGTGATTCCAGTTTCCCAGTTTGGGAATACCACAGCTTCTTCGCCGTTCCAATCAAACCAGGATGAATCTCTTTGTAAGAAGCTTTATGTGAATACATAAATTGGTGGCGAATGACCAGGAAGTTGAATAAATCTCATAGGCGTTGGGAAGAAGAAGTTATCCCACTTTCAAATCAGGTGATTCCAGTTTCCCAGTTTGGGAATAGCACAACTTCTTCGTCGTTCCAATCAAACCAGGATGAATCACTTTGTGAGAAGCTTGGTTTGGATACATAAAGTGGTGGAGAATGACCAGGAAGTTGAATAAATCTCATAGGAGTTGGATAAAGAAGTTATCCCACTTTAAAATCAGGTGATTCCAGTTTCTCAGTTTGGGAATAGCACAGCTTCTTCGTCGTTCCAATCAAACCAGGATGAATCACTTTGTGAGAAGCTGGGTTTGGATACATAAAGTGGTGGAGAATGACCAGGAAGTTGAATAAATCTCATAGGAGTTGGAAAAGAAGTTATCCCACTTTCAAATCAGTTATTCCAGTTTCCCAGTTTGGGAATAGCACAGCTTCTTCTTCGTCTTTCCAATCAAACCAGGATGAATCACTTTGTGAGAAGCTTGATTTGGATACATAAAGTGGTGGAGAATGACCAGGAAGTTGAAAAATCTCATAGGAGTTGGGAAGAAGAAGTTATCCCACTTTCAAATCACGTGATTCCAGTTTCCCAGTTTGGGAATACCACAGCTTCTTCGTCGTCGTTCCAATCAAACCAGGATGAATCACTTTGTGAGAAGCTTGGTTTGGATACATAAAGTGGTGGAGAATGACCAGGAATTGAATAAATCTCATAGGAGTTGGGATGAAGAAGTTATCCCACTTTAAAATCAGGTGATTCCAGTTTCCCAGTTTGGGAATAGCACAGCTTCTTCGTCGTTCCAATCAAACCAGGATGAATCACTTTGTGAGAAGCTTGGTTTGGATACATAAAGTGGTGGAGAATGACCAGGAAGTTGAATAAATCTCATAGGAGTTGGGAAGAAGAAGTTATCCCACTTTCAAATCAGATGATTCCAGTTTCCCAGTTTGGGAATAGCACAGTTTCTTCTTCGTCGTTCCAATCAAACCAGGATGAATCACTTTGTGAGAAGCTTGATTTGGATACATAAAGTGGTGGAGAATGACCAGGACTTGAATAAATCTCATAGGAGTTGGGATGAAGAAGTTATCCCACTTTCAAATCAGGTGATTCCAGTTTCCCAGTTTGGGAATAGCACAGCTTCTTCGTCGTTCCAATCAAACCAGGATGAATCACTTTGTGATAAGCATGATTGGATACATAAAGTGGTAGAGAGTGACCAGGAAGTTGAATAAATCTCATAGGAGTTGGGAAGAAGAAGTTATCCCACTTTCAAATCAGGTGATTCCAGTTTCCCAGTTTGGGAATAGCACAGCTTCTTCGTCGTTCCAATCAAACCAGGATGAATCACTTTGTGAGAAGCTTGGTTTGGATACATAAAGTGGTGGAGAATGACCAGGAAGTTGAATAAATCTCATAGGAGTTGGGAAGAAGAAGTTATCCCACTTTCAAATCAGATGATTCCAGTTTCCCAGTTTGGGAATAGCACAGTTTCTTCGTCGTTCCAATCAAACCAAGATGAATCACTTTGTGAGAAGCTTGATTTGGATACATAAAGTGGTGGAGAATGACCAGGAAGTTGAATAAATTTCATAGGAGTTGGGATGAAGAAGTTATCCCACTTTCAAATCAGGTGATTCCAGTTTCCCAGTTTGGGAATAGCACAGCTTCTTCGTCGTTCCAATCAACCAGGATGAATCACTTTGTGATAAGCATGATTTGGATACATAAAGTGGTAGAGGGTGACCAGGAAGTTGAATAAATCTCATAGGAGTTGGGAAGAAGAAGTTATCCCACTTTCAAATCAGGTGATTCCAGTTTCCCAGTTTGGGAATAGCACAGCTTCTTCTTCGTCGTTCCAATCAAACCAGGATGAATCACTTTGTGAGTGTTGAGAAGAGGTGATAAAGAGTGGGTACATTGATAGAGGAAGAGTAATGGGGCAGTCAGTAACTTTGGAGATTTACCACAGTAACTTTAGTTTTACTGTGGTAACTAAGGTATAACTTTGGGAAGTTACCTTTCACCCATTTGGAGAGTGAAGCACGTCCAAGGAGAGTCTGGATAAGGAAGAAGCATTCATGATAAGTCTGGTCATAGCTGGAAAGGTAAAACACCTTTACAGCCTGGTCCAAGCATGTGAGAACACCCTTGGCTGCTTTTGGATGGCTCTCCTTGACTCCACACTTTCCTGATCTCCTGACCCTATGATTTCGATTGTATCTTGTATCACTCATATAAAGCCTTGTAAACCTCATTGTTAATAATTAATGGAGTTTTGAGTATTCTCTCTTGTTCTTTATTCTCTAGTCTCTCATTAATCTCCTAATCTCATACAAACTACACAAATCATCTCTTGATATTCATTCATCACTCTACATACACAAAAGTGTATATGGTATCAGAGCCAGTTGCGCAAAGGGGAGAGGGTGTATGATTATGATTTTCGAAATCTGAGTTTCTTGAGGTGTTTTGAGGTGTTCTTGGTGTTCTTGATGTGTTCTTGGTGCTTTTTGGTGTGCTTGAGATCGATTGAGTCTGTGGAGAGTTTCTGATGGATTCAAACGAGTTAAGCATGGTGGAGGAGACAAGATCAAGAAGTGAAGAGAAGAAAGAGAGAGAAAACGAGTGTGCTTGGTCAAGCTGGATAAAGACAGCTTTTGAAAGCTGTGGGATTTGGAGTAATCATGAAAAGGAAGAACCTTTAAAGTGAGAGCTGCTGAGAAAGATCAGACAGCAAGTTTGGAGGAGATTCAAGTAAAGGTGGAACCTTTAAGGGAGGTAGCTGCTGAAGAAGGTCAGACACAAGGTTGGAGGAGATTCAAGTAAAGGTGGAGCCTTTAAAGGAGGTAGCTGCTGAAGAAGGTCAGACAGCAAGGTTGGAGGTTCATGAAGCCAAGGGCGTGATCTATAGTCTAAGACAAGGGAAGAATGAGTTGTATCAGCTTGTGAGGAGGCTGAGAGAAGTAGAATCAGAGTGAGTATGGTAAAAACTCATACAGCAAGTCCGAGTTGGTGTCAAGGAAGGAGGAAGCAAGATGTGATCTTTGGCTTTCTTATGGGAGAGATATGTAAGCTGGTTGAACACATGTGTGATGTGTGGGAGATAAACAAGAAGCCAGATAGATGGAAGAGAGGTACAAGGTGCAAGAAGGGAAGTTGAGAAACTTTCTAAGATGTGGGTCATGATGAGCAGATTATGGAGAAAGGATATCAAGGAGAGTATGCAAGTAGGAGAATGCTTGTACTCAGCTTACATTGGAGAATCTGTAGAGAGCAGTGGGGTTATGAGGAAGCTAGAGTCCAAAGGAGCGGATGAGCCTGTCACAAAGGAGGAATGGGATGAGTTTGTCAAGTATGTGTATGCTTTGGCTACGACCCGGAGACAAGGTGCTCCTGCCAAAGCATCCACATCCAACAAACCCATCATTGTTGATTCTGGAGCAAGTCATCACATGATTAGTGACAGAAGCTTAATGAGTGATGTAAAGAAAGCTACTGGAGGTGTGATGAGCTAATGGTGATAGGATTCCAATAGAAGGAGTTGGAAAGCTCAAGCTATTTGATAAAGACTCAGATGCCTTCTACATGCCACAGTTTGCTTCAAATCTACTATCTGTGAGGAGAGCCACGATTGATCTTGGCTGTCAAGTAGTATTCAGGCCAGATGATGTTGAATTCCAAGATTTGAAGACTGGAATGGTCATTGGGAGAGGAGACAGCAAGAATAATCTATACCAGCTCCAATTGGCTAAGATCTATAAACCCTTTGATTCTATGTGTTTGAGTAGTACTTATGAGAAGATTGATAGTATTACTTGGCATGCTAGATTGGGACATCCTCATGCTCGTGCTATTGAATTGATAATTCCTAATATGTCATTTAATCACTTGGAGTGTGAAGCATGCATATTAGGAAAGCATTGTAGGACTGTTTTTCCAACATCAGAAACTACTTATGAGCATTGCTTTGATCTAGTTCATTCAGATGTGTGGACTGCACCTTGTTTGTCTAGAGATAGCCAGAAGTACTTTGTGACATTCATTGATGAGAAGTCTAAGTATACTTGGCTTACATTGCTTCCATCTAAAGATAGGGTGCTAGAAGCATTTATGAACTTCCAAGCATATGTATCTAATCAATACAATGCTACTGTGAAGGTACTGAGATCAGATAATGGAGGTGAATACATCAGCAATGCCTTCAAGAGTCATCTAGCCAAGCATGGGATCGTGCATCAGACTAGCTGCCCTTATACACCACAGCAGAATGGTGTAGCTGAGAGGAAGAACAGGCACTTGATGGAGGTTGCTAGATCGATGATGTTTCATGCAAATGTCCCAAAACGTTTTTGGAGTGATGCTGTGCAGACTGCTTGCTATCTCATCAACCGGGTTCCAACCAAGATATTGAAATCTGTCTCCATTTGAAGTGTTGAACAAGAGCAAACCTGTCATTGATCACCTACGTGTCTTTGGGTGTGTGTGCTATGTCATGGTTCCAGGAGAGCAGAGAAACAAGCTGGAGGCAAAGAGTACTAAGGCTATGTTCATTGGTTATTCTATCACTCAGAAGGGGTACAAGTGCTATGATCCTGAAGCAAGGAGGGTGATGGTATCTAGAGAAGTGAAGTTTGTTGAAACAAAAGGTTATTATGAAGAAAGGAGTGGGAAATCTGAAGGATTTGTCTCAAGCTCCATCTGATAAGGCAACAATACTGAGAGTGTTGTTGGAGAAGCTCGGGATAGGGTTTATACACTTTTGTGTATTAGAGCATGATTCAACCAATCAGGGATAATCAGATGAAAAGATTAAAGAGATTAAGAGATTCTAGTGAGAGAATAAAGAGAGAGAGACTCAAAACTCCATTAATTAATAACTGATGAGGTTTACAAGTATTAATAGAGAGAGCAACAAGAAATTCGAAATTGTTAAGCATGTGTAGTCAAAGGACAGGCTGGAACTCCTTTTGAATCACTTGGCTGTGCTTTCTCACATGCTTGCACTAGTATAAAGGTAACTTCTCCTTTCCAGCATCATACAGGCTGTCAAAGTGATCCCTTATCCTTCCTTAACCTCACTTATCCTCTTTGGTCGAGTTTCTCTTCTCTTCACTAAGTTACCTTCTCATCCCATCAGATAACTTCCCCAAGTAGTTACTGTGGTTAAAATAAAGTTACCACAGTAAAACTCTAAAGTTACTGTCTCAGCCTCCTTGGTCTTCATCTCAATACTCCCCCTCAAGCTTGACCATGTAGAACAAGTCAAGCTTGGAAACCATGAAGACCTCCCTCGTTAAAAACCTCACCAAGTAAAACCCATTGGGATAAAACCTTGATGAGGGAAAAAGAGTGGAGACTCCATGGTTAAGGGGCTCAGCTCCTAGGAGTCAGATCAATGAGTCCAAGCCTTGACAGTATGGACTCCATTGTCTTCAATCTCGCTGCCTTAGTAAACACATCTGCAAGCTGATCTTCACTTCTTGTATAACATGGCAGAATCACTCCTAAGATGATCATCTGCCTCACCTTATGACAATCCACCTCTATGTGCTTTGTTCTCTCATGAAACACTGAATTGGAGGCAATGTGGATAGCTGCTTGATTGTCACAATGCATTGTCATAGGTGTGGCCTGCTCGATCTCCAAGTGCTTCAAGATCCCCTTGATCCACACCAACTCATTTGTAAGCTTCAACATAGCTCTATACTCAGCTTCAGCACTTGAACAGGAGATGACCTTCTGCTTCTTACTCTTCCAAGTAACCAGATTCCCTCCAATGAATGTACAATACCCAGTAGTTGATCTCCTGTCCACTCTATCTCCTGCCCAATCAGCATCACAATACCCAACCACTTCTGTACTGCCATTGCAACCCATCCAAACTCCTTGTCCATGTGAGCCACTCAAATACCTCAGTATCCTATCAACCATCTTCCAGTGATGTACCTTTGGCGCCTGCATATGTTGGCTCACTTGATTCACAGCAAAGCATATATCAGGTCTGGTGATAGTCAAGTAGATCAGCTTACCCACCATCCTCCTATACAGCTTAGCATCCTCAAACAACTGGTTCTCTTCAACCTCCCCCTCACGCAAGACTTTATACCCTTCCTCAAGAGGTGTCTTAGCTATCTTCCCTCCAAGCACATCAGTCTCCTTCAGCATATCCATAGTATACTTCCTTTGAGACATAAACAAACCCTCCTTAGATCTGCATATCTCAATCCCCAAAAAATACTTCATCTCTCCCAAGTCTTTAATATCAAACACAGACTTGAGAAACTCTTTGGTGGCTTTAATCCCAGCCTTATCACTCCCTGTGATAATCAAATCATCCACATACACCAAAATCACTATGATCCCTGATGGTCCAACCAGTGTGAAGAGTGTATGATCTAGTTCAGACTTCCTGAACCCTCTCCCATTGAGAGTTGTACTAAGCTTTCTGTACCAAGCTCTAGGAGACTGCTTCAGCCCATATATAGCCTTCTTCAATCTCAAAACATTCCCTGGCTTTACTAGATGCTCAAGACCAGGAGGTGGATGCATGTATACTTCATCTTCAAGTTCACCTTGCAAGAAAGCATTCTTCACATCCATTTGCCACAAATCCCACTCCAAGTTTGTTGCAATAGATAACACAATTCGAATTGTGTGAAGCTTGGCCACTGGTGCAAAAGTATCAATGTAATCTTCCCCATAAGTCTGTGTAAATCCTCTTGCAACCAGCCTAGTCTTGCGCCTATCTATCTCCCCATTTGCAAGGTACTTGATGGTGAAGATCCATCTGCTTGAAACTGCCTTCTTCCCTTAGGTAACTCACTCTCATACCCAAGTATCATTCCTGATCATTGCATCCCTTTCATCTCCTACTGAATCTCTCCAAACCTTGTGCTTCATAGCTTCTTCATAAGATCTTGGTATCTCTCATTCTCATCCAAGTTACACATAAACACCATGTGCTCTTCTGGAAACTCTGCAAAGGAACACACGGCTTGAGAGGGATGCTCCACAGCCTGGGCATTGTAGTACACTCTCGTGTTTACCCAGTTGGAAGGATCCCTCCTTATCCTTGTGCTCCTCCGCAAGGTCTCAACCTGTTCTTCAGCCTGAACATTCTCTTGTGCTTCCTCTCTTAAACCAGTAGGTTCTCCCTGCTCATTTCCACCTGACTGAGCTTCACTCTCTACTTCCTGTGTCTCCTCCTGATCATGCTGACCTGAATCCTCTTGGTTATGCTCCTGCTCCCCTGATTCAGATCCATTCCCCCTCTCATGATCAAGAGGGGTTGTTCCTCCAGCTTCTCCAGTTTGATTAGCAGGTCCGGTTCTTCCTGGTTCCTGATCTTGGGATAATCCTATCCCTAGCCTCTCCAACAACACTCTCAATGTTGTTGCCTTCTCTGATGGAGCTCGGGACAGATCCTCTAGGTCTTCCCATTTCTTCTCCTCATAATACCCTTTAGACTCAACAAACTTCACTTCTCTAGATACCATAACCCTCCTAGTTATTGGATCATAACATTTGTAGCCTTTCTGAGTGATTGAGTACCCAATGAACATAGCTTTAGTACTCTTTGCTTCTAGCTTGTTCCTTCTTTCTCCGGGAATCATCACATAACATAAGCACCCAAAGACTCTCAAGATCAATGTGTGGCTTGGCCTTGTTCAATACTTCAAAGGGAGACAGTTTCTTCAAGACACGGGTTGGCACTCTATTGATGAGATAGCAAGCAGTCTGAACAGCATCACTCCAAAACCTCTTAGGGACATTCATGTGGAACATGATTGATCTCGCAACCTCCATCAAATGTCTGTTCTTCCTCTCAGCCACCCCATTTTGTTGTGGTGTGTAAGGACAGCTAGTTTGTTGCACAATCCCATGCTTTGCAAGATGACTCTTGAAAGCATTGCTAGTGTATTCTCCTCCATTATCAGACCTCAGAATCCTCACAGTGGCATTGTACTGATTAGTAACATATGCTTGGAAGTTCATGAAGGCTTCTAGGACTCTGTCTTTGGAGGGAATCATGGTGATCCATGTGTACTTGGACTTCTCATCAATGAAAGTCACAAAGTACTTATGGCTGTCTCTAGACATACAGGGAGCTGTCCACACGTCTGAATGCACCAGATCAAAGCAATTCTCATATCTGGTTTCTGATGTTGGGAAGACAGTCCTACAGTGCTTTCCAAGTATACAAGCTTCACACTCCAAGTGATTGAACGCCATACTTGGTAGAATCAGTTCAATTGCCTTGGCATGAGGATGTCCCAGCCTTGCATGCCATGTGAGATTATCACACCTATCCGTTGTGCTGCTTAAACACACAGACTCCACAGGACTAGGCGCCTCAGTTGTTTGGAGATGATAGAGCTGATGCTTGCTGTCTCCTCTGCCAATAACCCTTCCAGTCTTCAAATCCTGGAACTCAACTTCATTTGGTCTGAAAACCACTTGACAATCCAGATCAACTGTAGCCTTCTTAACTGAGATTAGATTGGATGTAAACTGAGGTAGGTAGAAGGCAGTGGAGTTCTTCTCAAACAGCTTGAGGTTTCCCACTCCTTCTATTGGGATCCTGGTACCATTGGCTATCATGACACTCCCTGTTGCTGCTTTAACCTCACTGATTAGTCTCTTGTCACTGATCATGTGGTGTGTTGCTCCAGAGTCAATGATGATGGGTTTAGATGTGGATGCTTTGGCAGGAGCACCCAGACTCCGGGTCGTAGCCAAAGCATACACATGCTTAACCAACTCATCCCATTCCTTCTTTGTCACACACTCATCTGCCCTCTTGGTATCCATTCCTCTCATATCCGCACTGTCTCCTACTGTCTCTCCCATGTAAGCTGAGTATGAACACTCTCCTATAACCATCTGCTGAAGTACATCCTTGATTCTATTCAAGATTACACTCATCCTGTCTTAAGTGCTCAGACTCGCTATCCTTTCTCCACGCCCTTCTCTTCATTAACCACTCCTTAGAAAGTTTTCTCAACCTTCCCCTCTTACAGCTTGTACCTCCCTTCCATCTTTCTGGCTTCCTGTTCATTTCCCACACATCACAAGTATATTTAACAAGCTCACATACCTCTTCCATAAGGAAGCTGAAGATCACATCTTGCTTCCTCCTTTCTTGACAACATCTCGGATTTGATGTGTGTGTCTTCACCACATCTAGCTCCGACCATACTTCTCTCAGCCTTCCCACAAGCTGATAACACTCATCCTTTCCTTGTCTCAAGCCGCGGATCACCCCTCTGTCCTCAACGACTCTCACAAGCTTGGACTTGCCTAAAGTTGCTTCAATCTCACTCTTTGTAGTGTCTCCTTGAACAACTTCATTTCCCAGCTTCAGACCTCTTGTCTGACCTTCTTCAGTAGCCATTTCCATGAAAGGTTTCCCCTTTCCATGACTACTCCATAACCCACAGCTTTCCAAAGCTCTCTTTGCCCATCTTGACCAATCGCCATCCCTCTCTTCTTCAAGCTCCATGGTTGTACTAGATCTGTGCTTCATTTCCATGTTGAGATAGTTTGAATCCATCAGAATATCTCACACCACTCAGATAATAAAGACCAGAACTCAAGAACACCAAGAACACTCAAGAACCCTCAAGAACACTCAAGAACACCCAGATTTTATGAAAAACGAAATCACACTCTCCCCTTTTTAGCAACCTGGCTCTGATACCATATACACTTTTGTGTATTAGAGCATGATTCAACCAATCAGGGATAATCAGATGAAAAGATTAAAGAGATTAGAGATTCTAGTGAGAGAATAAAGAGAGAGAGACTCAAAACTCCATTAATTAATAACTGATGAGGTTTACAAGTATTAATAGAGAGAGCAACAAGGAAATTCGAAATTGTTAAGCATGTGTAGTCAAAGGACAGGCTGGAACTCCTTTTGAATCACTTGGCTGTGCTTTCTCACATGCTTGCACTAGTATAAAGGTAACTTCTCCTTTCCAGCATCATACAGGCTGTCAAAGTGATCCCTTATCCTTCCTTAACCTCACTTATCCTCTTTGGTCGAGTTTCCTCTCTTCTCTTCACTAAGTTACCTTCTCATCCCATCAGATAACTTCCCAAGTAGTTACTGTGGTTTAAAATAAAGTTACCACAGTAAAACTCTAAAGTTACTGTCTCAGCCTCCTTGGTCTTCATCTCAATAGGGTTATCCCAGGATCAGGAACCCGGAAGGAGAGAGCCTTCCAATCAGACTGGTGGAGCTGGAAGAACACCTCCTCTTGATCATGAGAGGGGGAATGGAACTGAATCTGGTGAGCAAGAGCAAAACCAAGAGGATTCAGGTCTTCATGATCAAGATACATCACAAGAAGTTGAGAACAATGTTCAGTCTAGTGGAGAAGTGGATGAGGTTCAGTCTAGTGGAGAAGTGGATGAGGTTCAGTCTAGTAGAGAAGAACAAGTCGGACCAGCCGGTTCAGAAGAAGAGCAAGTGGAGCCAGCTAGTGTGCAAACTGAAGATCAGGTTCAAGCTTTGAGGAGGAGCACAAGGATAAAGAGGGATCCTTCCAACTGGGTAAAACACGAGAGTGTACTACAATGCCCAGGCTGTGGAGCATCCTTCTCAAGCCGTGTGTTCCTTTGCTGAGTTTCCAGAGGAGCATTATGCCTTTATGATTAGTCTGGATGAGAGTTATGTACCAAGGACTTATGAAGAAGCTATGTTAGACAAGGAATGGAAAGAATCAGTGGGAGCTGAAGCAGGTGCTATGATCAAAAATGATACATGGTATGAGAGTGAGCTGCCTAAGGGAAAGAGGGCTGTATCTAGTAGATGGATCTTCACAATCAAGTATCTAGCAAATGGACAGATTGATAGGAGAAGACCAGATTGGTTTGCAAGAGGATTTACAACAGACCTATGGAGAGGATTACATTGATACCTTTGCACCAGTAGCTAAGCTGCACACAGTTCGGATTGTGTTGTCCATTGCAACAAACTTGGAGTGGGATTTGTGGCAAATGGATGTGAAGAATGCTTTCCTGCAAGGTGAACTTGAAGATGAAGTATACATGCATCCGCCTCCTGGTCTTGAGCATCTAGTAAAGCCAGGAATGTTTTGAGGTTGAAGAAGGCAATATATGGGCTGAAACATCACCTAGAGCTTGGTACAGGAAGCTGAGTACAACACTCAATGGGAGAGGTTTAGGAAGTCTGAATTAGATCACACTCTCTTCACCTTGACAGGACCTTCAGGGATCATTGTGATACTGGTATATGTGGATGATTTGATTATCACAGGGATGATAAGGCTGGGATTAAAGCCACTAAAGAGTTCCTCAAGTCTGTGTTTGATATCAAAGACTTGGGAGAGATGAAGTATTTCTTGGGGATTGAGATATGCAGATCCAAGAGGTTTTGTTTATGTGTCAAAGGAAGTATACAATGGATATGCTGAAAGAGACTGATGTACTTGGAGGAAAGTAGCCAAGACACCTCTTGAAGAGGGGTATAAGGTCTTACGTGAGGGGAGGTTGAAGAGAACCAGCTGTTTGAGGATGCTAAGCTGTATAGGAAGATGGTTGGCAAGCTAATCTACTTGACCATTACCAGGCCAGATATATGCTTTGCTGTGAATCAAGTGAGTCAACATATGCAGGCGCCAAAGGTCCATCACTGGAAGATGGTTGATAGGATACTAAGGTATCTGAGTGGGACGGCTGGACAAGGAGTTTGGATGGGCTGTAATGGCAGTACAGAAGTGGTTGGGTATTGTGATGCTGATTGGGCAGGAGATAGAGTGGACAGGAGATCAACTACTGGGTATTGTACATTCATTGGAGGGAACTTGGTTACTTGGAGAGTAAGAAGCAGAAGGTTATCTCTTGTTCAAGTGCTGAAGCTGAGTATAAGCCATGTTGAAGCTCACAAACGAGTTGGTGTGGATCAAAGGGATCTTGAAGCATCTAGCAATTGAGCAGAGTACTCCTATACTATGCATTGTGACAATCAAGCAGCTATCCACATTGCCTCCAACTCAGTGTTTCATGAGAGAACAAAGCACATAGAGGTGGATTGTCATAAGGTGAGGCAGATGATTATCTTGGGAGTGATTCTGCCATGTTATACAAGAAGTGAAGATCAGCTTGCAGATGTGTTTACCAAGGCAGCGAGATTGAAGACAATGGAGTCCATACTATCCAGGCTTGGACTCATTGATCTTACTCCCAGGAGCTGAGCCCCTTAACCATGGAGCTCCACTCTTTTTCCCTCATCAAAGTTTTATCCCAATGGGTTTTCTTTGGTGAGGTTTTTAATGAGGGAGGTCTTCATGGTTTCCACTTGACTTGTTTCCACATGGTCAAGCTTGAGGGGAGTGTTGAGAAGAGGTGATAAAGAGTGGGTACATTGATAGAGGAAGATTAATGGGGCAGTCAGTAACTTTGAGATTTACCACAGTAACTTAGTTTTACTGTGGTAACTAAGGTATAACTTGGGAAGTTACCTTCATCACCATTTGGAGAGTGAAGCACTCCAAGGAGAGTCTGGATAAGGAAGAAGCATTCATGATAAGGTCTGGTCATAGCTGGAAAGGTAAAAACCTTTACAGCCTGTCCAAGCATGTGAGAACACCCATTGGCTGCTTGGATGGCTCTCCTTGACTCCACACTTCTGATCTCCTCTGACCCTATGATTTCGAATTGTATCTTGTATCACTCATATAAAGCCTTGTAAACCTCATTGTTAATAATTAATGGAGTTTTATATTCTCTCTTGTTCTTTATTCTTATTCTCTTAGTCTCTCTAATCTCCTACTCATACAAACTACACAAACAAATCATCTCTTGATATTCATTCATCACTCTACATACACAAAAGTGTATAGTGAGAAGCTTGATTTGGATACATAAATTGGTGGAGAATCACCAGGAAGTTGAATAAATCTCATAGGAGTTGGGATGAAGAAGTTATCCCACTTTCAAATCAGTGATTCCAGTTTCCCAGTTTGGGAATACCACAGCTTCTTCGCCGTTCCAATCAAACCAGGATGAATCTCTTTGTAAGAAGCTTGATGTGAATACATAAAGTGGTGGAGAATGACCAGGAAGTTGAATAAATCTCATAGGAGTTGGAAGAAGAAGTTATCCCACTTTCAAATCAGGTGATTCCAGTTTCCCAGTTTGGGAATAGCACAGCTTCTTCGTCGTTCCAATCAAACCAGGATGAATCACTTTGTGAGAAGCTTGGTATGTATACATAAAGTGGTGGAGAATGACCAGGAAGTTGAATAAATCTCATAGGAGTTGGGATAAGAAGTTATCCCACTTTAAATCAGGTGATTCCAGTTTCCCAGTTTGGGAATAGCACAGCTTCTTCGTCGTTCCAATCAACCAGGATGAATCACTTTGTGAGAAGCTTGGTTTGGATACATAAAGTGGTGGAGAATGACCAGGAAGTTGAATAAATCTCATAGGAGTTGGGAAAAAGTTATCCCACTTTCAAATCAGGTGATTCCAGTTTCCCAGTTTGGGAATAGCACAGTTTCTTTCGTCGTCCAATCAAACCAGGATGAATCACTTTGTAGAAAGCTTGATTTGGATACATAAAGTTTGTGAGAATGACCAGGAAGTTGAATAAAACTCATAGGAGTTGGCAAGAAGAAGTTATCCCACTTTCAAATCAGGTGATTCCAGTTTCCCAGTTTGGGAATAGCACAGCTTCTTTGTCGTTCCAATCAAACCAGGATGAATCACTTTGTGAGAAGCTTGATTTGGATACATAAAGTGGTGGAGAATCACCAAGAAGTTGAATTAATCTCATAGGAGTTGGGAAGAGAAGTTATCCCACTTTCAAATCAGGTGATTCCAGTTTCCCAGTTTGGGAATAGCACAGCTTCTTCGTCGTTCAATCAAACCAGGATGAATCACTTTGTGAGAAGCTTGTTTGGATACATAAAGTGGTGGAGAATGACCAGGAAGTTGAATAAATCTCATAGGAGTTGGGATAAAGAAGTTATCCCACTTTAAAATCAGGTGATTCCAGTTTCCCAGTTTGGGATAGCACAGCTTCTTCGTCGTTCCAATCAAACCAGGATGAATCACTTTGTGAGAAGCTTGGTTTGGATACATAAAGTGGTGGAGAATGACCAGGAAGTTGAATAAATCTCATAGGAGTTGGGAGAAGAAGTTATCCCACTTTCAAATTCAGGTGATTCCAGTTTCCCAGTTTGGGAATAGCACAGTTTCTTCGTCGTTCCAATCAAACCAGGATGAATCACTTTGTGAGAAGCTTGATTTGGATACATAAAGTGGTGGAGAATCACCAGGAAGTTGAATAAATCTCATAGGAGTTGGGATGAAGAAGTTATCCCACTTTCAAATCACGTGATTCCAGTTTCCCAGTTTGGGAATACCACAGCTTCTTCTTCGCCGTTCCAATCAAACCAGGATGAATCTCTTGTAAGAAGCTTTATGTGAATACATAAATTGGTGGAGAATGACCAGGAAGTTGAATAAATCTCATAGGCGTTGGGAAGAAGAGTTATCCCACTTTCAAATCAGGTGATTCAAGTTTCCCAGTTTGGGAATAGCACAACTTCTTTCTTCGTCGTTCCAATCAAACCAGGATGAATCACTTTGTGAAAGCTTGGTTTGGATACATAAAGTGGTGGAGAATGACCAGGAAGTTGATAAATCTCATAGGAGTTGGGATAAAGAAGTTATCCCACTTTAAATCAGGTGATTCCATTTTCCCAGTTTGGGAATAGCACAGCTTCTTCGTCGTTCCAATCAAACCAGGATGAATCACTTTGTGAGAAGCTGGGTTAGGATACATAAAGTGGTGGAGAATACCAGGAAGTTGAACAATCTCATAGGAGTTGGGAAGAAGAAGTTATCCCACTTTCAAATCAGGTGATTCCAGTTTCCCAGTTTGGGAATAGCACAGCTTCTTCGTCTTTCCAATCAAACCAGGATGAATCACTTTGTTAGAAGCTTATTTGGATACATAAGTGGTGGAGAATGACCAGGAAGTTGAAAAATCTCATAGGAGTTGGGAAGAAGAAGTATCCCACTTTCAAATCACGTGATTCCAGTTTCCCAGTTTGGGAATACCACAGCTTCTTCGTCGTTCCAATCAAACCAGGATGAATCACTTTGTGAGAAGCTTGATTTGGATACATAAAGTGGTGTAGAATCACCAAGAAGTTGAATTAATCTCATAGGCGTTGGGAAGAAGAAGTTATCCCACTTTCAAATCAGGTGATTCCAGTTTCCCAGTTTGGGAATAGCACAACTTCTTCGTCGTTCCAATCAAACCAGGATGAATCACTTTGTGAGAAGCTTGGTTTGGATACATAAAGTGGTGGAGAATGACCAGGAAGTTGAATAAATCTCATAGGAGTTTGGGATGAAGAAGTTATCCACTTTAAAATCAGGTGATTCCAGTTTCCCAGTTTGGGAATAGCACAGCTTCTTCGTCGTTCCAATCAAACCAGGATGAATCACTTTGTGAGAAGCTTGGTTTGGATACATAAAGTGGTGGAGAATGACCAGGAAGTTGAATAAATCTCATAGGAGTTGGGAAGAAGAAGTTATCCCACTTTCAAATCAGATGATTCCAGTTTCCCAGTTTGGGAATAGCACAGTTTCTTTCTTCGTCGTTCCAATCAAACCAGGATGAATCACTTTGTGAGAAGCTTGATTTGGATACATAAAGTGGGAGAATGACCAGGAAGTTGAATAAATCTCATAGGAGTTGGGATGAAGAAGTTATCCCACTTTCAAATCAGGTGATTCCAGTTCCCAGTTTGGGAATAGCACAGCTTCTTCGTCGTTCCAATCAAACCAGGATGAATCACTTTGTGATAAGCATGATTTGGATACATAAAGTGGTAGAGATGACCAGGAAGTTGAATAAATCTCATAGGAGTTGGGAAAGAAGAAGTATCCCACTTTCAAATCAGGTGATTCCAGTTTCCCAGTTTGGGAATAGCACAGCTTCTTCGTCGTTCCAATCAAACCAGGATGAATCACTTTGTGAGAAGCTGATTGGGATCATAAATTGGTGGAGAATCACCAGAAGTTGAATAAATCTCATAGGAGTTGGGATGAAGAAGTTATCCCACTTTCAAATCACGTGATTCCAGTTTCCCAGTTTGGGAATATACCACAGCTTCTTCTTCGCCGTTCCAATCAAACCAGGATGAATCTCTTTGTAAGAAGCTTTATGTGAATACATAAAGTGGTGGAGAATGACCAGGAAGTTGAATAAATCTCATAGGAGTTGGGAGAGAAGAAGTTACCCACTTTCAATCAGGTGATTCCAGTTTCCCAGTTTGGGAATAGCACAGCTTCTTCGTCGTTCCAATCAAACCAGGATGAATCACTTTGTGAGAAGCTTGGTATGGATACATAAAGTGGTGGAGAATGACCAGGAAGTTGAATAAATCTCATAGGAGTTGGGATAAGAAGTTATCCCACTTTAAATCAGGTGATTCCAGTTTCCCAGTTTGGGAATAGCAAAGCTTCTTCGTCGTTCCAATCAAACCAGGATGAATCACTTTGTGAGAAGCTTGGTTTGGATACATAAAGTGGTGGAGAATGACCAGGAAGTTGAATAAATCTCATAGGAGTTGGATGAAGAATTTATCCCACTTTCAATCACTGATTCCAGTTTCCCAGTTTGGGAATAGCAACAGCTTCTTCTCCCGTTCCAATCAAACCAGGATGAATCTCTTTGTAAGAAGCTTGTGAATACATAAAGTGGTGGAGAATGACCAGGAAGTTGAATAATCTCATAGGAGTTTGGGAAGAAGAAGTTATCCCACTTTCAAATCAGGTGATTCCAGTTTCCCAGTTTGGGAATAGCACAGCTTCTTTGTCGTTCCAATCAAACCAGGATGAATCACTTTGTGAGAAGCTTGATTTGGATACATAAAGTGGTGGAGAATCACCAAGAAGTTGAATTAATCTCATAGGAGTTGGGAAGAAGAAGTTATCCCACTTTCAAATCAGGTGATTCCAGTTTCCCAGTTTGGGAATAGCACAGCTTCTTCGTCGTTCCAATCAAACCAGGATGAATCACTTTGTGAGAAGCTTGGTTTGGATACATAAAGTGGTGGAGAATGACCAGGAAGTTGAATAAATCTCATAGGAGTTGGGATGAAGAAGTTATCCCACTTTCAAATCAGGTGATTCCAGTTTCCCAGTTTGGGAATAGCAAAACTTCTTTGTCGTTCCGATCAAACCAGGATGAATCACTTTGTGAGAAGCTTGATTTGGATACATAAAGTGGTGGAGAATCACCAGGAAGTTGAATAAATCTCATAGGAGTTGGGATGAAGAAGTTATCCCACTTTCAAATCAGGCGATTCCAGGTTCCTAGTTTGGGAATAGCACAGCTTCTTCGTCGTTCCAATCAAACCAGGATGAATCACTTTGTGAGAAGCTTGATTTGGATACATAAAGTGGTGGAGAATCACCAGGAAGTTGAATAAATCTCATAGGAGTTGGCAAGAAGAATTTATCCCACTTTCAAATCAGGTGATTCCAGTTTCCCAGTTTGGGAATAGCACAGCTTCTTTGTCGTTCCAATCAAACCAGGATGAATCACTTTGTGAGAAGCTTAATTTGGATACATAAAGTGGTGGAGAATGACCAAGAAGTTGAATTAATCTCATAGGAGTTGGGAAGAAGAAGTTATCCCACTTTCAAATCAGGTGATTCCAGTTTCCCAGTTTGGAAATAGCACAGCTTCTTCGTCGTTCCAATCAAACCCAGGATGAATCACTTTGTGAGAAGCTTGATTTGGATACATAAAGTGGTGGAGATGACCAGGAAGTTGAATAAATCTCATAGGAGTTGGGAAGAAGAAGTTATCCCACTTTCAAATCAGGTGATTCCCAGTTTCCCAGTTTGGGAATAGCACAGCTTCTTCTTCGTCGTTCCAATCAAACCAGGATGAATCACTTTGTGAGAAGCTTGGTATGGATACATAAATTGGTGGAGAATGACCAGGAAGTTGAATAAATCTCATAGGAGTTGGGATAAAAAAGTTATCCCACTTTAAATCAGGTGATTCCAGTTTCCCCTGAGTTTGGGATAGCACAGCTTCTTCGTCGTTCCAATCAAACCAGGATGAATCACTTGTGAGAAGCTTGGTTTGGATACATAAAGTGGTGGAGAATGACCAGGAAGTTGAATAAATCTCATAGGAGTTGGGAAGAAGAAGTTATCCCACTTTCAAATCAGGTGATTCCAGTTTCCCAGTTTGGGAATAGCACAGTTTCTTCGTCGTTCCAATCAAACCAGGATGAATCACTTTGTGAGAAGCTTGATTTGGATACATAAAGTTGTGGAGAATGACCAGGAAGTTGAATAAAACTCATAGGAGTTGGCAAGAAGAAGTTATCCCACTTTCAAATCAGGTGATTCCAGTTTCCCAGTTTGGGAATAGCACAGCTTCTTTGTCGTTCCAATCAAACCAGGATGAATCACTTTGTGAGAAGCTTGATTTGGATACATAAAGTGGTGGAGAATCACCAAGAAGTTGAATTAATCTCATAGGAGTTGGGAAGAAGAAGTTATCCCACTTTCAAATCAGGTGATTCCAGTTTCCCAGTTTGGGAATAGCACAGCTTCTTCGTCGTTCCAATCAAACCAGGATGAATCACTTTGTGAGAAGCTTGGTTTGGATACATAAAGTGGTGGAGAATCACCAGAAGTTGAATAAATCTCATAGGAGTTGGGATGAAGAAGTTATCCCACTTTCAATCAGGTGATTCCCAGTTTCCCAGTTTGGGAATAGCAAAACTTCTTTGTCGTTCCGATCAAACCAGGATGAATCACTTTGTGAGAAGCTTGATTTGGATACATAAAGTGTGGAGAATCACCAGAAGTTGAATAAATCTCATAGGATTGTGGATGAAGAGTTATCCCACTTTCAAATCAGGCGATTCCAGGTTCCTAGTTTGGGAATAGCACAGCTTCTTCGTCGTTCCAATCAAACCAGGATGAATCACTTTGTGAGAAGCTTGATTTGGATACATAAAGTGGTGGAGAATCACCAGGAAGTTGAATAAATCTCATAGGAGTTGGCTAAGAATAATTTATCCGCACTTTCAAATCAATGTGATTCCAGTTTCCCAGTTTGGGAATATCACAGCTTCTTTGTCGTTCGCAAATCAAACCAGGATGAATCACTTGTGAGAAGCTTAATATTTGGATACATAAAGTGGTGGAGAATCACCAAGAAGTTGAATTAATCTCATAGGA
>NW_026014162.1:0-32636 GCF_020379485.1 Brassica napus
TCATCGAGGTCTCGGAGGACAGGCGGAAGCGGGGAACAGGTTTCGGTGATGAAGGTGCCGGAGTCGCGGACGGAGAGGTGGATCAGCCCGTGAGCTCGTTCGGGATCTCCATGTCGGGTTCCTCGACTTCGAGCTTTGAGGATTGTTGGGATTATTTCCCTTAGTTTTATTTCGAGGTTTGATGTATCTAGGCGAGTGTGGCCGTATTTGATTTATGTGTGTTATGGCCTTGCGAGGCTATGTGAACTTATGTGTTTGAGACCGGCCGTTTGGTGGCTTTGGTTCTAGCCGTTTTTTGCGGCTTCTATATATATGAGGAATGATTGACATTCTGTGCGTTTTAGTTTATACTTCTGCCAAGTGTGAGGGAAAGATACGAGTAGTCACTTCGTATCTTAACTCTTAGTTTATCGTCTTGTTCGTTTGCTCTTACTGAACGAGGGCGTTCGGAAACGCTTAGGAGTTTCGCGAAGTTTCGTGAGCGTATTAGATATAGACGATAGGACATGTTTTTAAGATCTCGTATCATGTCTTGAGATGTTAGTGGACTAGTAGGACTGGGTTTAGGGCAAGACCTAGGTTTACTTTCGGCTCTAAGGCTGTGCGACGACTGATCAGCTCTAGTTTTGCCTGTGGGCGATTTCCACCTGGTTCTTTCCGATTTAAAGTCCGCGACTTGGCGCCAGCTTTTATGACTTGTATGGAACGAACCGAGCACTCTCCAGAGACCGTCTGGAGTGCTGACCAAAATTTCAGATTTCTTGTATAGCGCGCTATGGTATCCTCGTCGGATGTAAGAGAACCTTTACTTTTACGAAAGGTTAGACTACGAGTTCTCTTTTTTTTTGAGAACGTTTTTCGGTTTGTTCGTCGGGGCCAATCGACGGGCAATTTTAGGGTCGCGGACGGACAGTGTGTTTGGATAATGTCTCTAAAAAATATTTACGACGTCTCGCTTTTTCCGAAAGGTATATCCTTTGTAGTGAAAAGTTACGATCTTCGTTTTTAGAGAAGATGTATTTGGTCTTGCTTGACCATTGATATGCATTGATTGTTGTTTAAGTTAGTTCCCATCCAAGGACTGCTTGAAAGGTATGCGTGTTTGGAGACTCTGTCTTGGGTGTTTCTCAGGTTAATCTCCGATTGTTGTGGCTTATTGCAAGTGAATCGGGAGACCGTAATAAAATGAGTTTTATTGGAAATGTTTCGAAAATATCGAGTACATGTGTGGATATTCCGAACTTTGTGGAGTATATGAGTATACGTACCCACTCCCCCCTTTTTGGAGAGGGGGTTAGCTGAACTTGTCAATAAGACAAGCTGCCTACGTACCTCTTTCGAGGATCAAGCCATCTCGTAGTTCTGATTTGTTGTTGCGGGCGTTCCTACTCGTTGGATATGGCCGTTTCTGCTACTTCAGCCATTGAGGCTTTAGTTAAATCGGCGGCCGTTTCGTGAGTCGGGTTTTCTGCTGGTAGGGCGATGGACTCCGGGATCGCGTCGCTGTCCGGAGCCGTTGCCTGGGCGAGTGATTCCGAATCGCTCTTCGTGGAACCTTCATGAGTACTCTGAGTTTTTTTGACTCGCTTCGGGCTAACCGCAGGGGTGTTCCGAGTTTGTCGTAGCTTATGCTCGGCCAAAAAGTAGAGCCTAGATTGTTTCTGGCATCCCCAGATTACTGCTGTTCCGTTTGGTGTTGGGAACTTGATGCTAAGGTGGTAAGTCGACGGTACCGCCTTCATTGCGTTGATCCATGGGGTTCTCATGATAACATTATAGATGGCCGGGTTATCGAGTACGGCGAAGTCAACAATTTTCGTGACTTCCCTTGCCGTGACCGGAAGTTTGATCGATCCGAGGGTCATTGATGTTGTGCCCGAAAAAACCGGTAAGTGGTTTTGGTTCCGGGATGATTTCCCCAAGTTCGATGTTCATTCTTCAGAGAGTGTCGCGGAAAATGACGTTGACCGTGCTGCCTGTGTCGATGAGGATTCTTCCCACTTCGAGGTCTCGAATCACCAAGTCGATGACCAGCGGGTCGTAGTGAGGTTTATCGAGTCCGACGGTTTCCTCCTCCTCGAAAACAATCGTATCGTTCGGAACGTTGTCGGTCAGGGACCGAGTCGTCCAGTTAGAACTTGTTTCCGCCTTTCTTCCGTAGGCCTTGATGGACGAAACAGAGTCGCGGTAGAATTGCGATTCTCCAATGATCATGTTTATCCTCCGGCGGGGGGTACTATTGTCTCCAAGGTCATCCTGCCTTCTTCTGCGTTTTCGCCAGACTGATTTGCGCGTGCGTCCCTCTCGAGAGACTCTTTATCAGTCCTGAGAGGGCGGTCGGAATCCAGGATGAGGTCCTTTTGCTAGTGACCTTCGAGAGGTCGCCAGCGAGGAGTTTTGATAGAACCAAATATGGATCACTCTTTCGGTATGTTGATATGAACTCAGATCCGAGGGGATTGAGAACTGATGGATCAAGGGGTGACACTAAGGGTTGCGGAATAGCCCAAAGATACTACCAGAGATTCGAAGGTTGCCGGATGTGACGCACCGGTCCAACACAACGAAGTGGTTCGCTTGGAGATGACCTCACCAAGAGAAGTATGAATGTTCTAAGCAAAGAACAATGAGAGAAGACTCAAAAATAAGCAAAGGAAAATCGATGTGTCTTTTTATTAAGGGGATCATCACATACTTATAAGGTTTGTGAGTCAAAGAAACATAAAGACATTTGTGGAAAAGACAACATAGAAAATAGAAATGAATGAAAACAAGACATAGAATTTCGAAATTTGACAAAGACTGGTCAAGGTGCGGATTCTTATGTTGACTGGTCCAGATTCATAAAGATGTCCAGGTTCATTCTGTGGTGATCAGGTCGTCCGCGGTAAGGAGCAGGACGGACGTAAGGCTGCCCGCATGGTTGATCGTCGATGATCCATGAACGGATGAAGAGATAGCTCGACCCAAATCTTCAGAGAGCTTAAGTATCCTTCCTTTGGAGTAGTTGGAAGCATCGATCATCATGAAATCATCAAAGTGGTTGGAAATGTCGTGATCAGCCTGATCCGGGCGTGCGGTACGTCCCAAACGGGCCAGGAAAGACAGGCTAAGTCCGGAATCTGATTCTTCTCGATGATCATGGGTTCTGGCTTGACTGTTGGCTCTAGAATGGCGAATGGGTCGGGGAAGAACGCCTGTGGTTCGGCTGATTCGGTCATCAGGTCGTGGATCCATCCTTAGGTCACGTCCGGGTGCACGCGGGTCGATCCGGTACACGGCTCTGTCCGTTGATCTGGTACGGCTGAATGGCTGAACCTCAGCTGGACTGATCTGATCGTCCTGGTCACCATGCTGAGTCTGCTCCACGTCCTGGTCCAGGTCCTGGGTTCTATCATTCCCTCCCTCTTCAAAAGGATTTGACCACAAATCCGGATCATCTGCGCAAAAAGGAGATAAATCAGAAACATTAAAACTTGAAGAGATATCATACTTACCCTGAAGATCAAGCTGGTAAGCATTGTCATGGATTTCCTGAGAATCTGGAATGGACCATCGACCCGGGGCATGAGTTTGGACTTCCTTTGTTCCGGGAATCGTTCCTTCCTCAAGTGGACCCAAACAAGATCACCTTCCTGGAAGATCACTTCTTTCCTTTTCTTGTCTGCAAGTCGTTTGTAGCCCTCGGTCTTGGCTTCAATGTTGGCCCGGACCTGTTCATGCAGCTTCTTGATCGTGTCCACCTTCCTCTTGCCATCTGTACTAACTCGTTCACTCAAAGGCAAAGGTAAAAGATCAAGTGGAGACAAGGGATTAAATCCATAAACAACCTCAAAAGGAGAAAACTTAGTAGCTGAATGCAAAGCATGGTTATAAGCAAATTCAACATGAGGCAAACATTCTTCCCAAGTCCTAAGATTCTTTTTAACCAAAGATCTAAGCAAAGCAGACAAGGTTCGGTTAACTACTTCAGTTTGCCCATCAGTTTGCGGATGACAAGTTGTAGAGAACATCAATCTAGTACCTAGCTTAGACCACAAGGTCTTCCAAAAATAGCTAAGGAACTTAGCATCACGATCAGAGACAATGGTCTTAGGCATTCCATGCAATCTAACAACTTCCTTAAAGAATAAATCTGCAACTTGCACAGCATCATCAGTTTTGTGACAAGGAATGAAATGAGCCATTTTCGAGAACCTATCAACAACCACAAAGATAGAATCTCGTCCAGCTTTAGACCTAGGCAATCCAAGCACAAAATCCATAGAAATGTCTACCCAAGGATGAGAGGGAATGGGTAGAGCTGAGTACAAACCGTGGTGTGATGCTTTAGGCTTAGACTTCTTGCACACCACACATCGGCTACAGATCCTCTCAACATCTTTCATCAGGCTCGGCCAGTAGAAATGGTCATGAACCGCCTTGTAAGTCTTCTTGACACCAAAGTGTCCCATAAGCCCACCTCCATGAGCTTCCCTGAGAAACAACTCCCTCAAAGAACATTGGGGCACACACAAACGGTTATCCAAGAATAAGAAACCAGAATTTTGAAAGTATTTGCCATAAGCAACCTTTGAGCATTTTCGAAAAATCTCTTTAAAATCCTGATCAGAAGCATAAAGATCCTTGATAAATTCAAAGCCAAGCAATTTAGTTTCAAGGGCTGAGAGAAGAGTATACCTTCGAGACAATGCATCGGCCACAACATTCTCCTTACCTTGTTTGTACTTGATCACATAAGGGAATGTCTCAATGAACTCCATCCAACGAGCATGCCTCTTGTTGAGCTTCTGCTGACCCTTAAGGTGTCTTAGAGACTGATGATCAGTGTGGATGATGAACTCCTTAGGCCAAAGATAGTGCTGCCACGTTTGAAGGGCCCTCACCAAGGCATAGAGTTCTTGGTCGTATGTGGGGTAGTTGAGCATGGCTCCTCCAAGCTTCTCACTGAAATAAGCCACTGGTTTTCCATCCTGCATCAACACAGCACCAATACCAACACCAGAAGCATCACATTCGATTTCAAAAGCTTTAGAAAAATCTGGAAGTACAAGTAAAGGGGCGTGAGTCAACTTCCCTTTAAGGATTTCGAATGCTTCTTCCTGAGCTGGTCCCCATTTGAACCCCACGTTCTTCTTGATTACTTCAGTAAGAGAGGAGCGGCCAAGGTACTGAAGTTTTGAACAAATCGCCTATAGAAGCCGGCAAGGCCATGAAAGCTTCTTACTTCACCAATGGTGGTCGGAATCGGCCAGTCCTGGATTGCTTGGACCTTCTGCTCGTCCACTCTCAAGCCATCTGCACCTACAACAAAACCTAGAAAGACCACATGATCTGTGCCAAAAGAACACTTCCAAGGTTAGCAAACAAACGTTCCTTTCTAAGGACTTCAAGAACTGATTTCAAGTGCTGTTTGTGCTCATCAAGGCTTTTGCTGTAAATAAGAATGTCATCAAAGTAAACCACAACAAAATGACCAATAAAAGACCTCAAGACATGATTCATTAGGCGCATGAAAGTACTAGGTGCATTAGTGAGACCAAAGGGCATGACAAGCCACTCATACAAACCTAGTTTTGTTTTAAAGCCGTTTTCCATTCATCACCTTCTTTCATCCTAATCTGATGATAGCCACTTCTCAAATCTATCTTAGAAAAGTACTTAGAACCATGGAGTTCATCAAGCATATCATCAAGACGAGGGATAGGATGTCGATACTTTACCGTGATGTTGTTTATGGCCCGACAGTCCACACACATCCTCCAGGAGCCATCCTTCTTTGGTACAAGTAGAACAGGCACGGCACAGGGACTGAGACTCTCTCTGATGTATCCCTTCTCAAGCAAGTCGTTGATCTGTTTCTGCAGCTCCTTGGTCTCGACCGGATTGGTGCGGTACGCTGGTCGGTTCGGTAGAGAGAGGCGCCCGGGACGAGATCGATCTGATGCTCAATGCCTCTCACGGTGGCAATCCTTTGGGATTTCTTCTGGAAACACATCAGAATAATCCTGCAAGATACCTAAAAACTCACTCGGAATCTCCGGTGCAAGGTCAGAAGAAGATGAGGCCAAGAGAGACTCTTTATAAATCAGTAAGAGAAATGGCTTTTGAGAGCAAAGAGACTTCCTTACCTGACTTTCTTTGACAAAGAAGTTGGAGTTTCTGGTACTGGTCTCAGGTTTATCAGCTTTAGAGTCTTGGTCTCGGTTCTTCTTAAGTTGGACCTGGTCTTGATGGACTTCCGAAGGCGACAAAGGCACCAAGGTGATCTTCTTTCCCTTATGATCAAATGAGTGCCGGTTTGTGAAACCATCATGCACTGCCTTCTTGTCAAATTGCCAAGGCCGGCCCAAGAGAACATGGCAAGCATCCATGGGAAGCACATTGCACACAACCTCATCCTCATATCGGCCAATGGAGAGTGGACGTGACGTGACTGCTCCTTCACATACTGTTCTCCGGCCTCATTGAGCCACTCCAACCTGAAAGGACGAGAGAAAGAGGCCGAGTAACAAGCCCAAGTTTCTTTACAAGGGTGTCACTAGCCACATTAGTGCAACTACCTCCATCAATAATTAAAGAACAAACTTTATCAGAAATGAGACATCTAGAGTGAAAGAGATTCTCCCTTTGTTCTTTGTCATTGGATTTTGGTTGAACACTCAAGGCACGCCTAGTAACCAGTAGTGAACCATGGCTCGGCTCATCAAGAACATCCTCATCATAGATCGGATCAGAACTCTCCACAAAGGTCGAGCAAAACTCATCGATCACTCCATCGACCTCCTCATCAAAGATGGGATCAGTGGTGTCGTCCAAGACCTTCCTAGTAACAAGAAGGGGACCATGAACCGGGAAGTCAAGTGCTTCTTCCTCATCATCATCATCATACACTGGTCCGAGATCCTCCTTGTCTTCTTCAGATTCGACTTCTCCATTCTCCAAGAGCACCATCACCTTTTGGTTTGGACATCGGTTGGCATAGTGGCCAAGGCCATGACACCTAAAGCATTGGATGTCTCTGGTTCGTTTGGTAGCCTCTTCTTTCTTTTCTCTATCAACACGAGCAGGGACATTAGTCTTAAAAGCTGTATTTGTTGTGGAAGAAGACTTACCCTTGTCTTGATAGTTTGGCTTGGAAGCAAAGGTCGGTTTAGAAGCAAAGGTCGGTTTAGTGAGACCCTTTCTCTTGACTTGTTGCTCGATCAGCACGGCCTTGTGTAGCATCTGCTCCATGCTGTCATAGTCTTCCAGCTCCATGCGGTCTTGTATGTCCCGGTTGAGCCCGGTAAGAAATCTGGCCATGGTGGCGTCTAAGGGCTCTTCTACATCAGCTTTGATCATCAAGGTCTCCATCTCCTGGTGATAGTCCTCAACTGACTTAGAACCTTGAAGCAAACGCCTGAGTTTATGGTGTAGATCTCGGTGGTAATGGTCGGGAACAAAGCGTCTCCGCATCAGCATGGAAAGCTCATCCCATGTATCAACTGGCGCCTCACCTGCTCTCCTCCTGCTAGTCACAATCATACCAGTTAATAGCATAGCCAGTAAACTCAGCAGCAGCAAGTCTAACCTTTTTAATATCAGAAAAATTTTGACAATCAAACACAAGTTCAATTTTTCTTTCCCATTCAAGAAAAGCATCCGGATCATTTTTGCCATCAAAAATTGGAATTTTCAATTTCAAACCACCCAAGCCATCATTGGTTCATTCATTTCTACCAAAAGGATTGACATCACCTCGGTTTTGATGCCTAGGAACTCTCCTTGGATGGTTGATGGATCGATCATCATCATAAGACTCTTCTCGGATTTCTAGGTCGGACCGGCTGTTCCTCCTTGGATGGTCACGTCTGGTTCTGGTTCGTGACTGGGTTGGACGGCCCTGAAGTTCATCTAGCCTCTGATGGATCGCCTCCAAACTTGTATTCAATAAGTTAGACATTGAATCATTGAGAGCACGCATTTGCAAGTTAGATAATCCGGCATGTGAATTTCCGGGTCGGTTTCTTTCTTCTTCACTATCCATGGTTACCTGAAAACTTAAACAAGGTAAAGTTATATTAAAACCCTCACACACTCAGGTGTTTATCCTCACCCACACACGTGTTTCACTCAATTTTAATCACACAAGAGAGTTCCTCCCAAAGTTCTAAGAGAGCAAACTAGATCACCCAATGAGCAAATCCAAGTGAACCACAATAGATCAAGAGAGAAAGATAAGAGATTTAGAGGGGAACCCGCCTTAACCACCTAAAAGGCCGGATTTCTCTTCGGCCAGCAGGTTTTTCTTTCCACCACCACACCACAAACAAATCAAACTTTGGAATATCTTTTTTTTTTAATACTTTTTTTTTAATAGATCTTTTATTTTTATATGGGGGTAATGAGGGGCCCGGGTTCAAGATAGATAGATAAGAAATTTCGATGAAGAATATGGAAGATGAGATGAAATGGATTGAAGAAAAAAAAAGAGTTACCGAGAGAGTGGCTCTGATACCACTTGATAGAACCAAAATATGGATCACTCTTTCGGTATGGTTGATATGAACTCAGATCCGAGGGGATTGAGAACTGATGGATCGAGGGGTGACACTAAGGGTTGCGGAATAGCCCAAAGATACTACCAGAGATTCGAAGGTTACCGGATGTGACGCACCGGTCCAACACAACGAAGTGGTTCGCTTGGAGATGACCTCACCAAGAGAAGTATGAATGTTCTAATCAAAGAACAATGAGAGAAGACTCAAAAATAAGCAAAGGAAAATCGATGTGTCTTTTTATTAAGGGGATCATCACATACTTATAAGGTTTGTGAGTCAAAGAAACATAAAGACATTTGTGGGAAAAGACAACATAGAAAATAGAAATGAATGAAAACAAGACATAGAATTTCGAAATTTGACTAAGACTGGTCAAGGTGCGGATTCTTATGTTGACTGGTCCAGATTCATAAAGATGTCCAGGTTCATTCTGTGGTGATCAGGTCGTCCGCGGTAAGGAGCAGGACAAACGTAAGGCTGCCCGCATGGTTGATCGTCGATGATCCATGAACGGATGAAGAGATAGCTCGACCCAAATCTTCAGAGAGCTTAAGTATCCTTCCTTTGGAGTAGTTGGAAGCATCGATCATCATTAAATCATCAAAGTGGTTGGAAATGTCGTGATCAGCCTGATCCGGGCGTGCGGTACGTCCCAAACGGGCCAGGAAAGACAGGCTAAGTCCGGAATCTGATTCTTCTCGATGATCATGGGTTCTGGCTTGACTGTTGGCTCTAGAATGGCGAATGGGTCGGGGAAGAACGCCTGTGGTTCGGGCTGATTCAGTCATCAGGTCGTGGATCCATCCTTAGGTCACGTCCGGGTGCACGCGGGTCGATCCTGTACACGGCTCTGTCTGTTGATCTGGTACGGCTGAATGGCTGAACCTCAGCTGGACTGATCTGATCGTCCTGGTCACCATGCTGAGTCTGCTCCACGTCCTGGTCCAGGTCCTGGGTTCTATCAAGTTTTACGGCTAGCCTTGCACCGAGAACTTTGCAGTTCGTAGTGGAATGACCTTTGGTCTGGTGGAACTCGCAGTAGGAGTTATCCTTATACTGGTTCCTGGACCAGGTGTTTCCGGAGGTCTTCCCTTGTTCGGAATTGATAGTGTAGTTGTGCTCGCCCTGGATGTCTTCTCCCTCGTGGGGACATATTGTCGTTTCGAGAGCTTTTCTTTCTCGTCGGCGTCTTCTGCGGGTTGTACTTCTGGGAGAGGATTTTCATCTCTTCCATTACGATGAAGTCCGTTGCCTTATGAAGAGCATCCTGAATCGTTCTCGGTTTTTCGAGGGATACCCATTGCCGGAATTTCGACCGGTACCAGAGAGTTTTCTTCAGAGCATCGATCGCCACTTTGTCGCTGATCCCAGTGACTCTTGCCATTACTAGCTTGAATCTATTCATGAACTCGCGCGAAGTGGCTCGTCTTCTCTTTGAGATAGGCTCCAGAGATCGACGTCCGAGGTTTCTCTGTCTATGAACATGGAATACTTCTTGAGAAAATCTGAAGCAAGTTGGCGGAAACTTCCGATGGAATTTCGTTTTAGGCGAGAAAACCATTCGAGCGCGGCTTCTTTGAGGTTTTCGAAGAAGAGGAGGCAGTAGCCAGCGTCTCGTTCGCGTTCCTTGAGTTTCACCTCCCCATCGCGATCTGGAAAAGACTGCAGGTGCGCTTTCGGGTCGGTGTGCCATCGTAGATGGGAATTTTGATCTTCCCGGGTCCGAGACGTTGGTCCCAGTAATCCGGGCAGTGAACGGGGTTTTGCGTGCATCCTCGAGAAGTCTGTCGATCTCGGGCGCAGCGCTGGTCGCTGGTCGCGTGGTGGATTTGTGATTTCACCGCTTTCACCTCCGCTGTGGTTTTCGCGATGTACTCGCGGAGATCGTGGATCTCATCAGGATTTCTGCCAGCCTTGCGAGCTTGTCTGTGTTGGCCACGGTGGATCCTGGCCTGCTTCTCGGCCAGCTCCTCCTGTTCTACCCAATAGAGGTTTTCTTCTTCCTCGGTCATGGGTTTTTCGAAGGACGCGTCCTGCCGAGCGGACTGGCTTCGCGTTCTTCTTGGGTGGATGTCAGCACCGTCGTCCGAGTGCTCGGACTGGTCGCTTATATCAAGGTCGATGCGCTCGATTTCTTCTCCTTCGTTGCTCCCGGTAGGAGGTGGAAGGTTCTCTGCAGTTGGCTGTGCACCTGGCTGGAGCGTTTCATCAGGGTTTTGGCCTGAGGAAGCATTGTCCGCGTGTGCAGCTCGATTTCCCGGATTTTCAAAATCAAGTCTTCTGCCGCTGCGGGCTCTTGTGGTTCCGCCCGGGGCTTTGCTCCCGGCCTTCGCCGTTAAGGTTTCCACCTGTTTTGCGAGAGAGGCCACGAGTTTTCCTTGTTCGTCCGTCTTTTTCTGAGTGGAGGCGAACATTTCCTTCATCTGGTCTAGTATCGCGCATCGGCAGTGACCGTTGATACGTTTCCAGCTGGAGTTTTATCAGCGTTGGCATCGACGGGAGTCCCGTCGTGCGTTTGCGGGGTCTTTGTCAGTGTTGGTCGTCATATCGGACTAAGCGTGTGTGGTTGCGAGAGAGATAGATCCGTACTCCCCCTCCTTCTAGTGCCAAACTGTGGGGGGAACCGAAATTCACACCGTCGAGTTTTGTTAATCGGAGGAGGAAAGCCAATTAACCTAGCCTTCCCTGAAGGTCCCGGTTATCTGCTGGGCCACACACAACACAATCAAATTCAAAAGTAATAAATCGTAAAAGAGCAAAAAGGGAACAAAGAGGTCTTATTTCCGAATTCGCGTTTGAGCGTGAACAACATGTAAGATCCTAGGCCACGAGAGCTGTCGGTATGTTCGCTAGTCTAGCCACTTAAGTTCTAACCGAGTCGAGTCGCAGCTCGGTAGTAAAAACGGAAAAATGCCTAAATTGCTCTAAGTATTAAGTTTGCTCTTAGAATGCTCCCTCCATTCTCTTCGTCCTAGGTCCTCCTTATATACTCCTCTTTAGGTCGGTTTACCTCTTCTCGGGCCGGATTTGTCGCGAAGCGGACTTTTCCATATTTCCTTCTTCTTTGTGATTATCTTCGGAAATTTGACATTTATCTCTTCCCGCGGATGCGATAAACCGTCATACCAGTTTTTGGGTTCAAATCTTTGGGACCAAAGATAGGCCGTTGTCCGCAATTCGGACCATCTTTGGGCCGTATCGAGACTTAAGCGTTTTACGATTTTACTCGCGAAGTAGCCGTTGGTATAGGCATGGTTCTTCCAACGGAACCCTGTTTCTTCGCATAGCCGAGGTAGCTAGCAACCTATCGGATTATATAAGCAAAGTTAGCTAGCAACCTATCGGATTATATAAGCAAAGTTAGCTAGCAACCTATCGGATTCAATCAATATTTTGACAGGCTGGTCGGTTTAAACAATTTTAAATCAGATGAACAATTAACCAAGCAGGATGAGAAAATAAATCTATCAATTTAACGGTCAAACAGTTCTAGCAACATAGCATCAGATTCAATCAGATTTAAAACCTCAATGATCAAAACCGAAAACAATTTTGATTTCAAAATATTCAATTAGGGTTTTAATATGTGATTTGATAATTATAGTATAATTAATTCTGATACTTATATTATTTAGGGTTTATAGATATAAGGTTGGATTTTATCGGATTTTAACTTGTAAAAACCGATTTGAGTTTTAATCATGTAGGAACATGATTTAGGGTTGGGGTATCGAATTTTTAGAGCTTCGATTTACTCAATTAGGATTTTTGATCTATTACCCTATGGTTTTGATTCATAAAGATTAGGGTTTTAGGGTTTCATTCTTTATCAATCAATCCATGTTCGATTATGGGTTCTTAGGTTATGAATTACCTTTTAACCTTAGATGATTGTTGAATCAGACCACCAAAGGATTTGAGCCGCGAGCTGGACACGAACGGGACGCGAGCTGGAATGGATCGTGTCGCTTCTATCGGGTCGCGGACGTCCTTTGTTGCTTGATCGGGAACGCCTTGGGCTGAAGCTGACCGGGACGCGAGCTGGAACAGATGCGGGAACAAGAGACGCGATCGGGGTTTAGGGTTTGTCAGATCGCCGGCTAGGGTTAGGGTTTTAGGATTTTTCGATTTGGGTATTGGCTTAAGGATTTAGAGTTTCGTGCTGATAACGTGTTATAAAAGTAATGGAAAAATCTATCTTTATTCATAACATAGAGGTTCCTTATATAGGAGATTACACCGTCATAGATAAATAGAAAGATTACAAATCATAATCTCTTGGTTATGAGCCATCCACAATCTGGTTCATAACACGTTTAACGCCAGCTATTAATACCCACATTTCCTGTAGTGAATAAGACGATATTGTAATTGGCATATTAATTATATAGTATAGTTTTTTAAAAAATATTTCACCTAGAACTAAGTTTGTTCTGACTTTGTGCTTCTGTTTTAATAGTATTGATGTAAAGATGAGTTTAGTTGTTTTAAGGTAGATTTACAAATATAATCGTGATCTCTTGAGGATAGACTACACAAAATGTTTTCATCATCAGTCAAAGCCATTTGGATGTAATTTTCAGTCTCGAGTTCGAACCTATACATGCACAGCTTTGTCTGGTGATGGAAACATTTTGCATAGTCAAAGCCATGCTTCTAGGTTCGAAGTCGAGACATCTTTTTGGTTTTTAATCTCCTCTTATACAAATTATGATGTGGAAATGTTACTTGTTGAAAATGAGTTTGCTCCTGCGACCAAGTTTATTTTGAGTTCCCGATTCAAGAAAAAAAAAAGAAAACTCATAATGATTTGGGACAAATTTTGTAAATTCAAAATCAGTATAAATAATAAGTGAGATCGGCATAGAGGAACACAAAACATATGCTGCTCAAGATGTTTAGACTAACCACAATTTATAGTTTTTGTTAAGCTTTTCGAGGGTTCTACTGTGATGTAGATTTAGATCGTTTTCCCGACAACTTAATCTTATTCTAAGGGACCACACTATGTAATTTTTGATCTTAATCACATCAATAAAATCTTTTAAACCCATCACTTAAGTTTTTAATATCTTTACATATACTGAATTTAAAGTTCAACACTATTATACTTTGTTGAATAATAACTGTAACAAAAAATAATAGTTAAAAGTTTTCCATTTGACTGGCATAAGAGCATGTACATTGGTGTATCTTAACACCGTAGCTTAGGGAAATTAGGTTTAAAAAAAAGATTAAATGGGATTAATACAAGATGCATAGCTTAAATAACAGACAGAAGGAACGTCCCTTCGTCGCCACGCGTCACTGCTCAATTGGAGAGAGGTTTCGGTGTCGATTGTGTTTCCTCTCTCTCCTTCTTCTATTTCATTCTCCTGTGTTCTCTCCTCCTCCTCGGCGATATGGCAATTTTTCTCTTCTTCGGTGGATCTCCTCAACGAAACGGAGTGTGTGGGTGGGTCCTGTCGACGCAAGAAGACGGTGTCCTCTCTATCTGTTGCTCTCGTCGGGCTAGGAAACGGCGAGATCTCTCTGTCATGGTGGCTGTCGGAGACGAAGTAAAACGATTACTGTTGCTTCGCCGGTGAATCGGAAGGTAAAGAAGCATGATGCATGTCTTTGATTGTGTTCCTTGATCGTTTATCTTAAGAAGTAGAATCATGTTTGAATATTTAAATTAAGCCTGTCTTTCATTGCGTTTCTTGATCGATAATAAGAAGCATGATGCATGTCTTTGACTGTGTTCCTTCATCGTTAATCTGAAGAAGTAGAATCAAGTTTGAATATTTCAATTATGCTTGTCTTTCATTGTGTTTCCTCATCGGTAATTAAGAAGTTGAATCCTTTGATTTGTGTTGATTTTTTTCTGTGTTTTGTCTTGAGATGTCTGAGGAGAATGAGATGGATAGATGAAGAAGAAGCATGATCCAGGTTCGTCGGACAAAACCCCCGCGATTCTTCATACAGGTAAAACCTTTACTCTGTTGAATTGGAAAACCTTTACTCTGTTGAATTGGATAAAGCATAGCATTGTTTATCTTTCTGGTGGTTTGTAATTAATGTTGCGTTTGTTGTTGGTGGTTATCCTTGTTTGAAATGAATTGAATCGTGGGTTAGTGTTTGGTTAGGTAATAAATAGAGGTTTAGGTGGTTAGATAGAAATGAGATTATGGTTGTCTTGAGTAATAAATACATGTTTATGGTTAGATAGATATGAAAAGTCTTGTGTGATGAATGGGTTGGATAAACGTCTTCTCGGTTTGGTTGGGTGTGATCAATGCGATTCTAGCTTCTGTTCTCTCCATAAAAATCTGTCTTCTCTTCTTTCTTGAATGCATAGAAATCTTTTCTTCTCCTCTTTCTTCTCTTCCCACTTTCTCATCTCTGTTATTTTCTTTCTCTCTTCCTTGAGGTTGCTTCTGAAATGGATTCTTACCCATCTTCGCAGACCTCTAAATTTGTTGAGCTATTAAATAGTCAACAAAGCATCTTCTTTGGCAACAATGACGACAGTGTCTCACTGTCTTCATCACAATCTCCGTATCTAGGCAATCTTGGAACCGAAGATGGTGGAGAGACTGGTACAGAGCGTAGAGAACGGCGGAAGTGGACGCCTAAGGATGACATTGTGCTCACTAGCTCCTGGCTTAACACAAGTAAAGATTCAGTGGTGAGCAATGAACAACGGTCAGACGCTTTCTGGACAAGAATAGCGGCTTACTTTGCGGAAAGTCGTCAAGATGGTGGCTGCAAACAGAGAGAAGCTAGGCATTGCAAGAAACGTTGGCACATGATCAATGATCTCGTGTGCAAGTTCTGTGGAGCCTATGAAGCTGCAAGCAGGGAGAAGACGAGCGGGCAAAATGAGAATGATGTGCTGAAACAAGAACATCAAATATTCTACACCAACCATAAGAAGAAATTCCTCCTTGAACATGCTTGGAAGGAGCTGAGGTTAGACCAGAAGTGGTGTGAGCAAGCGTCTGCTAAAACCGAAGGAAGCTGCAAAAAAAGAAAGTGTGAGGATGGTGCTGATTCTTCAAGCTCTCAAGCAACTGAAATGAAGCGTCCACCGGGTGTTAAATCCGCCAAGGCCAGTGGCAAGAAGACAGTGGCTGAGGAGAATGCGATGAAGGAGTTTCACACCATGTGGTCAATAAAACAACAGGATCTCGCCATGAAAAACTGCTTGTCTAAGATGAGGCTACTGGAAAGTTTGATAGCCAAAAAAGATCCCCTTGCCGAGTACGAAGAAGCTGGTTGATGAGTTGTTGTTGTCTTAAGTTCCTTTGATCTGTGTTCTTGAAGTTTCATCTTCTGTTCTCTTTTATTAGTATCTTGTTCTGTCTGAAGTTCCTCTTGTTATGTTTGAGATGAAAAAGCATGGTGTTAATGTACTTAAATGTTCGTGGTTATGGTATTATGTTCATGGTACAATGGGCTTGTTTAAGTAAAATGCTCTTCATGGTTAATCTTGTTATGTTTGATCTGTTTTCTCATGGTTAAATGTTCTTCTTCATCTTGCAGGTCACGACTGAGAGTTGACGTTGTGAGACCATTTGAGATGAGACCATGTGAGATGAGAGCATAGGAGACAGAGGTCACGGGGTGAGAGTTGTTGGTGTTTGTTGTTTGTTGTCGTTGGGGTCACGGGTTGTAAAGAGTTCACGGGTGGTCACGAGAGTTTGTATAGTACACTGAGTTGTTGTCTTTATTGTCTTGTATTCCTGTTTCATGGTTTTGATGTCTTTAGAGGTCACAAGAGTGTGTAAAGAACACTTATAAATTGGTTTGCATTCTCACCATTCTCATTCAATACGAGTTGTTAGGGTCAAAATCGGTCACGACCGAATCAATGTCTGAAAGTCCGTAAAAATCGGCATGAACGTTTTTACGAAAAATAAATCTTCGGAAAAGATTTATTCTTACAAAGAGCCCTGCGGAAGAAAAACGGGACATCGGAGAAAATCCCGAAAAAGGTCACACGGTCGCTACGTAGTGACCGAGCTCGAGCCAAGCTCGGTCGCCACGTAGCGACCGAGCACACGTCACGCTCGGTCACTATGTAGCGACCGAGCATAGCGACCGAGCTCGAGCCAAGCTCGGTCGCTACGTAGCGACCGAGCATCCGTCCCGCTCGGTCGCTACGTAGCGAACGAGCGTGCGTTCCGTTCGGTCGCTACGTAGCGAACGAGCGTGCGTTCCGTTCGGTCGCTACGTAGCGACCGAGCTCTTCCGAAACGTCGATACGACATGAATTCATGCATTGTCGTCTACCCTTCAATGCTGTCTCTCGAAGACCGTAGCGAACCCATTTCATGTTTTCCGCCATTCGAAGTCATCAATCAAACTTTACGATAAAAACCGCGGAAAGTTCATTTTTATCGAAAGAAGTCGTAATAAACGCTTCAAGTCGAAAGACGGCCCAAAGGGACCTAAGGCATGACTCGAAGCCCACCTTACGATTTCTTAACCAGCAGCCCGTAAACCATGGGACGGTTTACGCTTGGTTCGCAAGGAAAGATAAATGTCAGGTTTCCGCAGATAAATACGAAATTTTGAGGATAATTACGATGATCGGGAAAAATATAATATCTCCATTTTTAGGCTATGACGCCTTAAGGGCAGAAGGGGAAAAACGTAAACCGACCTAAAAGCGAGTATATAAGGAGTCCTAGGCAAGAGGCATGAGGGACAACTTTTTAGACTCAGAACTCTCGGCACTTAGAAACTCTGAGGCATTATTCTCGACATGCTCCGTTTCCGTGACTGGCACCCGATTACCAGACGAACGTGCACAAGCAGTTCGATCTCTTGGTTCACTCTTGAACTACGTTCGGCTTGATCCTCGAAAGGGGTACGTAGGCAGCCTTTCATAAGGTTCAGTCCGAAATCAATCAAAAACCTTTTCTGTATTTTCTTCGTCTTTTGTTATCGAGCTGCGAGTCAACTAGGTTGAGCTTTTAGGCCGCTAGAACTAGGTAACTCGCTGACAGCCTTTGCGGCCAAAGATTTTATGATCTCTTGTAATGATCGCAACGCTCTCACGCTGACTCGAAATAAGATCTACTGTTTTTCTCTAAACTCGTTTGTTATCTTTTCATGATTTCCGCATATATTTTGTCACTTGCCGTTGGCTCTCGCAGAGATCCAGGACCTCTGGGAAATTAGGATTTTCCTAGTTTCCTAATTTAAACGTAAATCGACAGTGCGAATTTGGTTCCCACACGATTTCACTATAATCTCATGTTCTTCTCTCCATTTTCATTCTCACCATTCTCATTCAAAACGAATTCTATCTTGTAACCAACAATCTCCTTTCATAAGAAAAATTCAATCTTGTAACCCAACCTTCCATCTCTTCTTTCCTGGATTGAATCTTGTAACCCAACCTTCCATCTCTTGTTACCCAACCGAACCCAATCTTGTAACCCAACCTTCCATCTCTTGTTACCCAAGTTTTCCATCTTATCAAAAATTTTCCATCGCTTCTTTCACAAAAAAAAATTATATATTATCATCTCATGGCATTTTCTTCTCAAAACACTTCGAAGATTCAATTGATGAAGCTTTCAAAATTTCAGAATCTGTTAAATGCTCAAGGTGATCAAGAAGATGAAAGAAGGACAAGAAAAAACAAGTTTTTATCGAACGAAACCGTGAAGAAGGCCATCTCCGGTTATGGAACGATTATTTCAGTGACACTCCCACATATCTTGAAAATCTATTCAGACGACGATTTAGAATGATTAAGCCATTGTTCATGCATATTGTTGATCGCCTCTTGATATACCATGGATTTCACTCATTTTAGTCATGATATATAAGTGTTTTAAGATATATTTATCATGTTTTAGAGTCTTCTCAAAGCAATTACATGTTCAGTTACTTGATAGAAGGAAATGATGCTTTGGGACACTTTGGAGTACTTTTACGCGTAGAGAATCGATCGACGCTTGAAGATCAATATCGATCGACCGGAGCCAATTAAAATCGATCGACAGCCGTTCAGCGTCATCGATCGATATTGGATCACTCGAGGATTAATCACGAAATTAGAAGACTTCATTTCATAAAGTTTATTAATTGCAACCTAAGCCCTTAGCTGTCTGTGAGGCTATATGTACTAGGGTTTTGTATCATTTTAGAGGTAGACTTGCCAAAAGACCTAGTTTGGAGAAGAAGCATTTTGGCTACCATTAGAAGAGCTTAGGATTCGAGAGATAGATCTGAGACTGCATAACAGAGAAGATCTTGAACTCCTTTATTTCTATTACTCTTACTTTCTGTGTTCAATATTTCAATTGAGTTTATTCAAACCATCATGACTTTGTCTCTCATGAATATGTCCGAGTAAACCCAATTGTTAGATTTAGGTTTCTCATAAAGGTTGAAAGTGTGTGCTGCTAATAACACTGTAAAAAAGGTGTTTTGATTGTTCTTTCATGCTTGTTGAGCTTAATGCAAAATTAGGATTGATCACCCTCATTTTAGATCTTAGGATTAATTGAGATAACCAACTGTTACCCTCAATACGTGAAATAGCCAGCGTGATCTAACTGACTAGATAACAACGAGAGTTGGTCTAGAAGGTTAGAGAACAGCTTTAAACCCGCTCGCAAAGCTTGCTAGAAGAACCGTCGATCGACGCGACTATCGTTGTGTCGATCGATTGTTTGAAAGGTGTCTCGATCGATGTGCATCAAGTCACATCGACGACTCTTTCTCGAGATCAAAAGACGACAGTTGAGATCCGAGATCTAGTAATGAAAACCTATCTGGTTTTACCATTGTTTGAGTTCAAAAACCGTCAAACCCTTTAGTCTAAACTAAGTTACATGCTTTTCATACCTGAGAATTTGCCTAAGTTTAGCTGTTTTCCATCCTTAAAACAACTTCAACTTAAACCGCCGAACAATTGCCTTGTTCGACTCATCAGTTACTGCTTTTAAACAAATAGACCTCTTAGTCTATCTTTATTTCTAATCCCTTAGATCTGTTGAGTAATCCTAGAGTCCTTGTGGATTCGATCCCTAAGTATTGCATATGAACCTCTTATTGAGAGAGAGTAATTCACTCCTTAGGGTAATTTGAGTGATATCAAATTTGGCGCCATTGTCGGGGGTTCTTTCTTATTACCATTAGATTTGATTTAGAATTTAGTATAGACTTGTTACGAAAAACTTGTTAAGTTTTCTTTCTTTCCCTGTCTACGCAGACACTAAGAATGGAGAACATAGAACACGGCCGAGCATCGATCGACGACGATGTAATGTTATCGAGCGACGTGGAGACCGAAGAATCGACTGACACGGAGCTCCCGACATCAAACCACACCGCCCAGCCGGAAGCAGGTAAGTCTTCTCTTACCGAGCTTATTAATGAAGAAGTAGTCCAAACTGAACCAATAGGTCAATTGAGCAATGATGAGACCAGCCAAACTAAACAGGGGACTGAAATCCCTGTTGAGATAAATCCCACCTTGATAAAAGGTGAAGAGATAAGATTGCCTTTGCAAGACTACCTAGACCCTGGTAGAACCTATTCCAATAGGTCCGCTATTAAAATACCAGGAGACGATACCAAGAAATTAAGTTCAATGCAGATTACAACTGTATGGTTTGTCGAAACCCATTCCGTGGATCTCTCTCTGAGCACCCACAAGATCACATCGAAGGTTTGGAAGAATTAATCCCAGATGAATACAATCGTTGCAAACTATTCTTATTTTCCCTAGAGGGAGAAGCTCTCAGATGGCTAAACTGTTTAGCAACAGGATCCCTTACTCGTTGGGAAGAGATTAGAAACGCCTTCCTTAAGAAATTTTTCGATGATGAGCGCTATTGGGAAGTAAGGAGAAAAATCTTTACATTCCGCCAAGATCCACGTGAATCATTAAAAACGCCTGGGAAGATTCAGGAGCTATGAACTTGAATGTCCCCATCATGGTTATTCAGAACTACAACTCCTTAACATCTTCTATGGAGGTGTTAACTTGAGCTACAAAACTACACTCGACACGGCGAGTAAAGGAAATTTCGTCACTAGGAGCCCCGAAGACGCTAGACGCCTTATCAAAAATGTAGCAACGGGAAAATCCTATGAGAAGATGGATGAAGAAATAGGAACTTCGATAAATTCAGAAGATAATTCAGATTTGGTAGAGATCAGGAATTCCCTCAATTCGCTTCACTATTTTCTTCAGAATCAACACCGATCTGATATAGCCCAGATCGAAAATGATGCCTTGTCTGATAAGAAAATCAATTAGAAGAAGAGACAAGCTATTCAGACCCCTATCCCGTGTTTAACGTTGATAGTTTCACCCAAGCCTATGACATTGCTGTGAAATCACGCACTGGAAAGGAAAAGTTCAATATCAGACAAGCACTTACTGGCAACCGTAAAACAAAGTCAGATTTTACGGAAAAATAAATATGGTTTACGGAAAGTTGATGGAGAGAAAGCAGATTCTTTGAGTGAACTTATCCAAAATTAGAAAGTCAAGTAGCTGAAATTGCGACTGCCATTAAAAGAGAAACATGACGTCTTCCCGGGAGAACTGATTTAAACCCGAGACGTCAAGTCAGTGCCGTAATGTTGCGTAGCGGAAAACGTCTCGCGACAAACACGAAGTACAACACCGAAATTGGCAATTCTGCCAATGCTGATGAAATAGGCAAGAGCAATTCTCAGCCTATACTTCTTGATGACCCTGACCCAAAACCTTCTCACGAAAACAGGAAGTCTACTGCTGAAAAAAATAAGGAAAAGACTATAGACTTAGAAGTAGAAGACAATTCGGAAATTGAGGCCGAAATCGATCGACAGTATGGTACCATGTCGATCGACCGGTGAAGCCTGTCGTCGATCAACATTCAGATAACCCTATCGATCGACGTTCCACTCAACCCGAACCAACGATTGAAAGAGTCTATAGAACCCTACCCCTTTTCCTCCTAAAACGCAGACTAAGAAATCATTAGAAAATGCGATATGCAAGAAAGCATTGGATAGAATTACTGTGGAGATGTCCCTTAGTGATGCTATGAAAATAGCACCTTCGATAAAGAAGTATATGAAGGATATGATGTCTCCAAATTATCCAACCGCATAACGAAGCGTGATGGTGGTGTCAGAGGAAGTAAGTGCCATGATTCAAGGAGAAACTCCAACTAAGAGGCCTGATCTGGTAGTTTCGTCCTAGATTGCAATATACAGAATACGCGTTTTCCTCTATCACTATGTGATCTTGGCTCTAGCGTAAATCCTATGCCTTACTCCGCCGCAGTAACCTTGGGATATAACGAGTTTATGTCAACTCCGATAACCTTGGTTCTAGCTGATCGGTGTATCAGGGTACCTGAAGGGATTCTCAAAGACTTTCCCGTAAAAATTAATGATTGCTTCGTGCCTACGCATTTTGTTGTGTTAAAATACAGACAGGAACCAAAAGACCCCTCATTCTGGGTCGGCCATTCCTAGCTACAGCTGGAGCGATCATTGATGTGAAAGAAGGACGAATAAATTTGAACATCGGGGACATCTCGATGACCTTGATATGGAAAAACTAATCAAGCAACCCTTGATAGATGACCAAGCCTTCTATGTGGAAGAAGTTTCTGAGCTGGATAAGGAATCTTTCATAGACATGTGCTCAGACGACCCCTTAGAAAATGCTCTTACCCATATGGAAAAGGAAATCTTCAGCATAGATAATAGGACAGACGATTATGTGCGACTGATGGATGCAAGTATCGAGGTTGCGAACATCGAAGAAGATGATGACTCAGACATTATCGTCGATCGATATCTCAGAGAGGCCGTCGATCGACAACCATCTTCATTATCTAATTGGTCTAAAGACAAAGCACCAAAGGTTGAATTAAAACCCCTCCCCAGTGGTCTTAAATATGCATTTCTTTATGACCAATGCTACCCTGTTATTGTTAACGCCAGTCTCACTAGCGGAGAACTTGCGTTATTATTAAATAAACTACGCAAGTACAGGAAAGCAATCGGGTATTCTCTCGATGATATTCCTGGTATTTCTCATGATCTTTGCATACACCGTATTCATTTGGAAGACGACGCAAAAAACGTCGATAGAACAGCAAAGGAGATTAAATCCGAATCTAAAGGAAGTAGTCAAAAAGGAAATTATTAAACTCCTAGATGCTGGAGTTATCTATCCTATTTCGGATAGTAAATGGGTAAGCCTCTTACATGTTGTACCCAAAAAGGGAGGTATTACAGTAGTGAAGAACAAAAACGATGAACTCATCCCGACTCGTACCGTCACTGGACATCGGATGTGTATCGACTATAGGAAATTAAATGCTGCTACTAGGAAAGATCACTTTCCTCTGCCCTTTATTGATCAAATGCTAGAGCGTTTAGCCAATCACCAGTATTACTGTTTTCTTGATGGATATTCCGGATTTTTTCAAATTCCCATACATCCGGATGATCAAGAAAAGACAACCTTTACATGCCCCTATGGAACATTTGCGTATCGCAGAATGTCATTTGGCCTTTGTAATGTTCCCGCCACTTTCCGACGTTGCATGATGTCAATTTTTACAGACATGATCAAGGACTTTATGGAAGTCTTTATGGATGACTTTTCAGTCTACAGATCAAATTTTAAGAGTTGCCTCCATAATTTATGCAAGGTATTGGAAAGATGCGAAGAAAAGAACCTTGCCCTAAATGGGGAAAAATACCATTTTATGGTTAACGATGGCATCGTATTAGGACATAAGGTTTCCGCCGCTGGTATAGAGGTAGATAGAGCTAAAATCGAGGTGATGACCGGTCTACCAGCACCCAAAAATGTAAAAGACGTGCGAAGTTTTCTCGGACACGCCGGATTTTATAGGAGGTTTATACAAGACTTTAGCAAAATTGCTAGACCTTTAAATAACCTCTTGTACAAGGAAGTAAAGTTCGACTTTACCCCAGAATGCATGAAAGCTTTCGAAGATTTAAAAAAATCCCTTATAACTGCCCCCGTCGTTCAAGCACCCGACTGGAATCTCCCTTTCGAGATCATGTGCGATGCGAGTGAGTGATTTTGCGATTGGAGCAGTTCTGGGAAAAGATAAAAAGCTGCATGCCATCTACTACGCCAGTCGTACGCTTGATGAAGTGCAACAGAATTATGCAACAACAGAAAAAGAACTACTCGCCGTAGTTTATGCATTTGAAAAATTCCGTCAATATCTAATTGGCACAAGTGTGATAGTTCACACTGACCATGCTGCCATTAAATATTTGATGCAAAGAAAGATGCAAAACCTCGACTCATACGCTGGATTTTTCTACTCCAAGAGTTTGATATTGAAATTAAAGATAAACGAGGAGTAGATAATGGAGTCGCTGACCATCTTTCTCGGATCAGAAAAGAGGATAACGTCCCTATAGACGATTTCTTCCCAACAGAGAACGTTTCACAAATAGACACATCTTTCGTAGGTCAAATATCTCTCACTTTCGATGAGACATCGATCGATGCGAAAGAGAACATATCGATTGATTCCAGTAGTGATACATCGATCGATAACGACAGTATCACAACGCCTCGATTCCCTAGTAACCACAATCACGGCACCTCGTCTACAAAAATAAATATTGACATAAAGGTTAACGTTGCTGGTGATAAGATAAATCTCACACCTGATGAAGAATCGCAACGAGAGGTGCACGCAATTGGCACACTACAAGAAAACAAGTAGTTCCTGACTGCAGAATCAGAAGCGAAACAGTCGCAAATGACGTTTTACGACTGAGTAGCGACTACGAAGCATGGTCGTCAATCAACGCGTCGGTAACTACATTGGTCGTAAATCAGTCGCTATATTACGACTGTTCTACGACTAATTTACAACTAAACAATTCCATCGGCATATAGTCGTCTAATAGTCATAATATGTTACGATTACACTCCGATTGTTTCACGTCTAATATAGGACTATTCTTAGTCGATTACTTAGTTTATCAGCAGTCGTTAATCAGTCATTTATTAGCAGTCATTAATTAGTCGGAACATAAAGTCGTAGTGTAGTCGTTAATTTTGCGACCGTTTAACGACTAGTTGTTTAGTCCGAGTCTAGTCGCAATGCAGTCGCTAATTTTGCGACCCTTTAGCGACTACCTGTTTAGTCTGAGTGTAGTCACAGTTGTTGTCAAAAGTTCAGTCGTTAATTTTGCGACTACTTAGCGACTACATGTTTTTATCAGTCGCTGTTTCGTCGTAAAATGTTGTAATTTTTTTCCAACTGAATTACGACTCCCCTTTTGGTTTCTTTGAATTTGCCATTCCGATTTTAGGTACTTTCTGGTTTGTAATGCTAATAAATCTATGCTATTGATCATTGTAAAATTAGAAAGCAGTAGTTAATTTTAAAACTGAAAATGTTAAAGCCCCAAAAGTTTGAAACAAGCAACTAAACAAAAGAACTTACAAAAGTTAAAAGTTTCTAGGTAAATAAACAGGAAAGCATGATCAGGTGCTGGAATTAGCAGCTACAAACTCATTATAATGGATTAGTTGCAGCTAGAAACTTCCCCACTATAGAGAACTCCTTGATCTGCTTTGACTGCTCTGCAATACAAGCACCTTGCTCTTCAATAATAGCAGCCTGTGCTGCATTAGAAGCAGCCTGCTCTTCTATTTTGCGGTGAGCATCTTCAAGAAGCTTCTTCATGTCGAGGAATGCAGAAGAAGAGAATTCACTGAACGTCCGTTCCCATTGACGAGAGTTTTCTGGAGGCTTCCAATGCCATAGTGCTGTCCTCTTTCATTTGTGAAAGTTGACTACAACAACAAATCAAATTGTTACTACAAAGCAGAAGAAAAAGTATCAAGTATAAAGAACAAATAAAAAAATAAAAGAAACAGCTTACCAAAAGGAATATCTCGTTATCCTCCTCTATGGAGAGCTGTGGATCATTGGAAGCACTGTCTGAAATCTGTGAGTTTCAGCCTCAAGGGCAGTCAACTTGGCTTCTTTGTTCTTCTTATACATCTCTGCAACCTTCTCTGCTTTCAAATCGACAAAGGTCCCATCCTTTCTTGTATGTGTCTCCATGAAAACTTCACCAAGAGTAACTGGTCTGCCAATTTCTCAACCTAAAATGGTTAAAAAAGAAAGTAAAGGTTAAATGATACAAATACAAGTTTAACTTGTATGATTGGAGGGAAAAAGGACTTACCATTTCATGTTCGATTTGTTCGAAAGACTTCTGGCCGGAGTTGTGCTTGTGTGGACCAAGTCCGTTCCGGTCAGACAACCGAAAGTCTGATGATGTCTGTTCCAGACTCAAAGGTTGGAGAAAGGATCGGTATCTCAGGGCCCGGTTTGGCTGGGATAGCAGTTGGTTGAGTAAACGAGTCTGCTCATCAGAGAGCGTCGGTTCCACAGCTTCTGGACTTTCTGTACTCGCAGAGTCTTGAGCCTGAGAAATGCTGGGAGAACGTCGCGTCGCTGACGTTTCGGACCGTCGAGATTGTGGCGGCGGTGGAGATGGTTGAAGAAGAGGCCCTGAAGCAGCTTGAGTTTGGGCCTCTGAGTCTTGGAAGAGCTGCCTCGGAGGTGGGTAGTCACTCATGCCTGGTGGAGATCGGCGGGGGTGGGGACAGGAGGAGCTGTCGTCTTAGAAACGAACTGGTACTGCGAGGGAAGGGGAGATTTTTGTGAACGTTTCTGCTTCTTTTTGATGACATCGTTTCAAAGAGAGATGAGAGATTAGGGTTCTTTAGGTCTCAAAAGAGAGATGAGGCGTTTCTGGAATTCGGCGATTAGGATTTGGATATAGTGAGATTCGAGAGAGGGTGAGAGATTAGGGTTCTTTGGTTTCGGTGGAATCGAAAGAGAGTGAGATGTCTTTGATAGGGTTGTCTGAGTGTATTAGGCTTAGGTTGGTTTTGTTTTTTGGGTTTTGGGTCTAAAAATTGGGCTTAGCGGGATTTGATTAATTGGTTAGGCGGGGGAGTTAGGAAAATTTTGCAATTGGGTTTACACTTTACGGGGAACTTTGAAAAATTCAGGGGGAAAAAATCGGGTTTAGGGTCTAGCAATTTAGGGTTTAGCAAATTTAGGGTTTAGAAATTTTTTTTCTTTGCTTATAACATTTAGGGTCTAGCAATTTTTTTGATCGATGGATATAGCAATTTAGGATATAACACTTAACAATATAAAAACACATTATTAGGAAGCAAACAACACATTATTTAAAAGTAAAGAACATAAGTTTAGGGATATGACTTAATAAGTTATGGTAAAACATTTTAGGATGGTGTTTCTCCATCTTCACCTTCATCATCAGAAGAAAGTCGAGGATAGATTACATTGGAATTCATCCTCCGATTCTGCATCTTCGACATCAATATCGAGATTAATCGGTTCTCCTCGAGCATGTAACAAATGGTCGACTGGTATATCTTCAATTGTAGTCATCAATACAGCATCATCATTGTCTTGTTGTAACACTGTCGGTTCGTTGTCTTCGTATTCTCCTGAAATGATTCCCCTCGGATTCACTTTTAAAACATTGTACCACAACTGCTTTGGTTCTTTACGTACGGATACAGGATATAACAAACTTGATGTGCTTAAGATGCTGTTATCATATAATAAATTTAATAATACATATTTATTTATATTAATTAATATGTATAAATAATACGTACGTACCTTGAATAAATGGTTCGTATTTATAGTATTTCCTCGATGAAAGAACGTCCACGATGCTACCATTGCTCCACCGAGTGCCTCTACCAATCACAGGATCATACCACTTACACTTAAAAAGTGTAATTTTTAAATTCACCGCCCCCTCATACTCAATTTGAATGATATCAGTTAAGATCCCATAGTAATCAGCTTCATCTGATGCATTTGTGTAACTCTCTCCTTTAACACATATGCCATAGTTACAAGTCTTTCGTCCCTCACCATGCTCTTGTGTATGAAATAAGAAACCTCTGGTGAAGTAGATGGGCCAGGTTTGGCCTTATTTACGGGTCCATTCGCAATATTTTTGACCCACACAGGAAACTCGTGTGTGTTGCTCCAGTAACGAACCTGCATATATATAAAATATCATTATATATAGAATTATAGACACAATTAGGTACATAATATTATTGATCAGACGTACGTAATATTTCACCCATATATGATATTCGTCAGCTCTCTTTGTGGAGAGTTCTTTCTCGGAAATGTCTACGTATTTGCAGTTAGATAATCTTCAAACATCCTATAATAGATCACAACACAAATTAGTATGAGGAATTATAGTGCGATATATTGAAACAAAATATGATAAACCAAATTGTACCTCTCAAATGGCGGAAAATAATCACAATTTCGCAATCATATGAATGTGCGCAGTTATAGTTTTCTCGGAAAGCCATATCTCTTGCATTTCTCCACTCGGACGACCTACATGTGTAAATATATCAGGCACTCCACGGACACAATATACAGGGACTTCACCTTCATCAAATCGTGTAAACCTGCACAAATTAATGAACCACATTACATTGAAGAAAAAACACGAGTATACAAAAAAAAAAGGAATCTGCAGGATAATGAAAGTCTTTACGTTGATTTTGTTTGTATATGATCAGCAAAGTAGTGCTCAGAAAAGTAAGCAAACTCCTCATTGATATATGATTCAACAATCGATCCAGCAACAAATCTTTTGTTCTTTGCTTTTGCTTTCAACTTTTTGAAATTCCTTTCAAAGATATACATCCACCTATAATTGACAGGTCCTCCTAATTCAGCTTCATAGGGGAGGTGTATAGGGAGATGTTGCATTACGTCAAAAAATGATGGCGTAAAGATCTTCTCTAAATTGCAGATGATCAAAATAATGTTTTTTTTTAGAATTTGGAGACGATCTTTCTGCAAAGTTCTTGAGCAAAGGTCACGGAAAAACAATCCAGCACCTACAAAATTAGAAATATTCTTCAAATCACAGATAAAGTTGTATCATTAAATATAAAAAAATTATAACAAAAAATTAGCACCTGATAATGCAAGATGGACATAGTTGTCTAGGAGTTCTGAAAAGATAAATGGAAGTAGCCGCTCCATAAAAACATGGCAGTCATGACTCTTCATGCCAGAGAACTTGTTGTTCTCCATATCAACACAATTAGCTAAGTCTGAAGCATAACCGTCGGGAAATTTAACTGCGGGTTTCACACATTCCAATAAACTTTTTTTCCCGACTTCGTCCAATGTGTAGGGAGGAAATGGAGCTTGACCATCACCATCAACATGTAAGTGTGGCCGATCAGAAAACTCTGATATATCCAATCTTGACTGGATTGTGTCTTTCGATTTACCCTTCACATTCATAAGAGTATTCATGATGTTGTCGAAAAAATTATTCTCGATATGCATCACATCAAGATTATGATGGAGAATTAGATCCCTCCAGTATGACAACTCCCAAAATATGCTTTCCTTGTGCCAATTATGGTACTTTCGATATCCAGGCTTCTTCTTTTCATGACCGTTTCCACCGCAAAGACGTTTTAGGAGGATTGACACAATTTAAATACTCTGAAAAACTTGCTCACCAGTCAAAAAATCAGGTGGAACTTCATTTACCGCATTTTTTCCCTTCAAGAAGTCTTTTCTATCTTCCTCAGTGCATTATGAGGATGAAATCTTCGGTGACAATCAAACCAATACGTCTTCCTTCCATTAGGCAGATAAAAAGACTTAGTATCTTCTATGCAAATTGGACATGCCAATTTACCATGGGTCGTCCATCCGGAAAGCATGCCGTATGCCGGAAAGTCGCTTATCGTCCACAGAAGCACGGCTTTTAGGTTAAAATTTTGATTCAAGGACACATCGTATGCTTCAATTCCAGTTGACCATATGTTGGGGTCAAAATCGGTCACGACGGAATCGATGTCCGAAAGTCCTCAGAAAAATCGAATCTCGGTCGAAACTTCAAAAGCCGAGAAAACGAACAGCCGAAATGGATCGCCCGGCGAGCTCGGCCACGACACGAGCCAGCTCGCCCGGCGTTTTTCCGTTTTTAGGCATTTTTCCGTTTTAGGCATTTTTCCGACCTAAGGAGGAGTATATAAGGAGAACCTAGGACGAAGAGAAAGGGAGCATTCTCAGAGCAAACTTAATACTTAGAGCATTTAGGCATTTTTCCGTTTTTACTATCGAGCTGCGACTCGACTAGGTTAGAACTTAGGTGGCTAGACTAGCGAACATACTGACAGCTCTCGTGGCCTAGGATCATACCTGTTGTTCACGCTCGAACGCGAATTCGGAAATAAGACATCTTTGTTCTCTTTTCGATCTTTTACGATTTATTACTTTCAAATCTTTATATTGATTGTGTTGTGCATGGCCCAACAGATAACCGGGACCTTCAGGGAAGGCTAGGTTAACTTGGCTTTCCTCCGATTAACAAAACTCGACGGTGTGAATTTTGGTTCCCACAGTTTGGCGCTAGAAGGAGGGGGGGGGGTACGGATCTATCTCTCTCGCAACCACACACGCTCAGTCCGATATGACGACCAACGCTGACAAAGACCCGCAAACGCACGACGGGACTCCCGTTGATGCCAACGCTGATAAAAATCCAGCTGGAAACATATCAACGGTCACTGCCGACACCGCGATACTGGACCAGATGAAGGAAATGTTCGCCTCCGTTCAGAAAAAACATGGACGAACAAGGAAAACCCGTGGCCTCTCTCGTAAAACAGGTGGAAACCTTAACAGCGAAGGCCAGGAGCAATGCCCCGCTCGGGCAATCGAGCTGCACACGCGGACAAGGCTTCCTCAGGCCAAAACCATGATGAAACGCTCCAGCCAGGTGCATAGCCAACTGCGGAGAACCTTCCACCTCCTACGGGAGCAGCAACGAAAGAGAATAAATCGAACGCATCGACCTGGATATAAGCGACCAGTCCGATCACTCGGACGACTGTGCTGACATCCACCCAAGAAGAACGCGAAGCCAGTCCGCTCGGCAGGACGCGTCCTTCGAAAACCCATGACCGAGGAAGAAGAAAACCTCTATTGGGTAGAACAGGAGGAGCTGGCCGAAAAGCAGGCCAGGATCCACCGCGGCCAACACAGACAAGCTCGCAAGGCTGCCAGAAATCCTGATGAGATCCACGATCTCCGCGGGTACATCGCGAAAACCACAGCGGAGGTGAAAGCGGTGAAATCACAAATCCACCACGCAACAAGCGCTGCACTCGAGATCGACAGATTTCTCGAGGAAGCACGCAAAACCCCGTTCACTGCACGGAGTACTGAGAACAACTGAGACCACTCGGACCCGGGGAAGATAAAAATTCCCATCTACGATGGCACCACCGACCCGAAAGCGCACCTGCAGTCTTTCCAGATCGCGATGGGGAGGGTGCAAACTCAAGGAACGCGAACGAGACGCTGGATACTACCTCCTCTTTGTCGAAAAACTCAAAGGAGCCGCGCTCGAATGGTTTCTCGCCTCGCCTAAAACGAAATTCCATCGGAAGTTTCCGCCAACTTGCTTCAGAGTTTCTCAAGCAGTATTCCATGTTCATGGACAGAGAAACCTCGGACGTCGATCTCTGGAGCCTGTCTCAAACAGAAGACGAGCAACTTCGCGAGTTCATGAACAGATTCAAGCTAATAATGGCAAGAGTCACCGGGATCAGCGACAAAGTGGCGATCGATGCTCTGAAGAAAACTCTCTGGTACCAGTCGAAATTTCGGCAATGGGTATCCCTCAAAAAACCGAAAACGATTCAGGATGCTCTTCATAAGGCAACGGACTTCATCATAATGAAAGAGGAGATGAAAATCCTCTCCCAGAAGTACAACCCACAGAAGACGCCCACAAAAAAAGAAAAGCTCTCCAAACGACAAGTATGTCCACCACGAGGGAGAAGACGTCCAGGGCGAGCACAACTACACTATCAATTACGAACAAGGGAAGACCTCCGGAAACACCTGGTCCTGGAACCAGTATAAGGATAACTCCTACTGCGAGTTCCACCAGACCAAAGGCTAGCCGCAAAAATCCTCGCTGGCGACCTCTCGAAGGTCACTAGCATAAAAGACCTCATCCTGGATTCTGACCACCCTCCCAGGACTGATAAAGAGTCTCCCAAGAGGGACGCACGCGCAAACCAGTCTGTCGAGAAACGCGGAGGAAGAAGGCAGGATGACCTTGGAGACAATAGTACCCGCCGGAGGATAAACATGATCATTGGAGAATCACAATTCTACTGCGACTCTGTTACATCCATCAAGGCATACGGAAGAAAGGCGGAAACAAGTTCTAACTGGACGACTCGGTCCCTGACCGACAACGCTCCAAACGATACAATTGTTTTCGAGGAGGAGGAAACCGTCGGACTCGATAAACCTCACCGCGACTCGCTGGTCATCGACTTGGTGATTGGAGACCTCGAAAGGGAAGAATCCTCATCGACACAGGCAGCACGGTGTTGGGATCAAAAACGGTTACGACGGAATTACCACCTGAAAATCCTCGGAGATCGTATTTCCGAAAGAGATAGTAAAAAGGAAGATGTAACTTTCGTAAAATATAACCAAACACGAAGTTTGGTTACGAAGAAGTATCCTTGATGATTCAAACCAAACTAACCAAGCTCGACCGTTGCGTAATCACCATGCATACACGATGTCCGGTCTCTGCGTAGCAACCAACTCCGAGCCAAAGCTCGGTCGCTACGAAGCGACCGAGCTCGAGCCAAAGCTCGGTCGCTACGTAGCGACCGAGCGATCGTCCTGCTCGGTCGCTACAGTAGCAAACGAGCCCGGCCAAGCTCGGTCGCTACATAGCAACCGAGCGATTGTCCCGCCCGGTCGATACGTAGCGACCGAGCTTGAGCCAAAGCTCGGTCGCTACATAGAGAGCCCCGAATAGCGGGCTAGTCCCGGCTCACGGCGCACGTAGCGACGACCTAGCTCAGCCAAGCTCGGTCGCTACGTAGCGATCCCCTAGCGATACCAACCCACGTCGCTTCCGAGCGATCGTCCCGATCGGTTCGCGCCGTAGCGGACCGAGCGATGTACGCTC
>NW_026014163.1:0-23541 GCF_020379485.1 Brassica napus
TCCAGTTTCCCAGTTTTGGGAATAGGACAGCTTCTTTCGTCGCCTCCAATCAAACCAGGATGAATCACTTTGTGAGAAGGTTGATTTGGATACATAATGGTGGAGAATCACCAGGAAGTTGAATAATCTCTAGGAGTTGGGAATGAAGAAGTTATCCTCACTTTCGTATCAGGTGATTTCCAGTTTCCCAGTTTGGGAATAGCACCGCTTCTTCTTTCGTCGTTCCAATCAAACCAGGATGATCTCTTTCTAAGAAGCTTGATTTGGATACATAAAGTGGGGAGAATCACCAGGAAGTAGAATAAATCTCATAGGAGTTGGGATGAAGAAGTGATCCACTTTCCAATCAGTGATTCCAGTTTCCAGGTTGGGAATAGCACAGCTTCTTCGTCGTTCCAATGAAACCAGGATGAATCACTTTGTAAGAAGCTTGATTTGGATACATAAAGTGGTGGAGAATTACCAGGATGTTGAATAAATATCATAGGAGTTGGGATGAAGAATTTTATCCCACTTTCAAATCAGGTGATTCCAGTTTCCCCCATTTGGGAATAGCACAGCTTCATCATCGTCGTTCCAAGCACCCAGATGAATCACTTTGTAAGAAGCTTGATTGGATATATAAGTGGTGGAGAATCACCAGGATTAGAATAAATCTCATAGGAGTTGGGATGAAAGAAGTTTATCCCACTTTCAATCAGTGATTCTAGTTTCCCCCAGTTTGGGAATAGCACAGCTTCACTCGTTGTTCCAATCAAACCAGATGAATCACTTTGTGAGAAGCTTGATTGGATACATAAGTGGTGGAGAATCACCAGGAAGTTGAATAAATCTCATAGGAGTTGGGATGAAGAAGTTATCCCACCTTTCAAATCAGTGATTCCAGTTTCCCAGTTTGGAATAGCAGCTTCTTCTTTCGCTTCTTCGTCGTTCCAATCAAACCAGGATGAATCTCTTTGTAAGAAGCTTGATTTGGATACATACAGTGGTGGAAAAATCACCAGGAAGTTGAATAAATCTCATAGGAGTTGGCGTGAAGAAGTTATCCCACTTTCAAATCAGGTGATTCCAGTTTTCCCAGTTTTGGAATAGCACAGCTTCTTCGTCGTTCCAATCAACCAGGATGAATCACTTGTGAGAAGCTTGATTTTGGATACATAAAGTGGTGAGAATCACCAGGAGTTGAATAAATCTCATAGGAGTTGGGATGAAGAAGTTATCCCACTTTCAAATCAGGTGATTCCCAGTTTCCCAGTTTGGGAATAGCACAGCTTCATCGTCGTTCCAATCAAACCAGGATGAATCACTTTGTGAGAAGCTTGATTTGGATACATAAAGTGGTGGAGAATCACCAGGAAGTTGAATAAATCTCATAGGAGTTGGGATGAAGAAGTTATCTCACTTTCGTATCAGGTGATTCCAGTTTCCCAGTTTGGGAATAGCACCGCTTCTTCGTCGTTCCAATCAAACCCGGATGAATCTCTTTCTAAGAAGCTTGATTTGGATACATAAAGTGGTGGAGAATCACCAGGAAGTAGAATAAATCTCATAGGAGTTGGGATGAAGAAGTGATCCTACTTTCAAATCAGGTGATTCCAGTTTCCCAGGTTGGGAATAGCACAGCTTCTTCGTCGTTCCAATGAAACCAGGATGAAACTCTTTGTAAGAAGCTTGATTTGGATACATAAAGTGGTGGAGAATCACCAGGATGTTGAATAAATTCATAGGAGTTTGGGATGAAGAAGTTATCCCACTTTCAAATCAGGTGATTCCAGTTTCCCAGTTTGGGAATAGCACAGCTTCACATCGTCGTTCCAGTCAACCCCAGGATGAATCACTTTGTAAGAACTTGATTTGGATATATAAAGTGGTGGGAGAATCCACCAGGAAGTAGAATAAATCTCATAGGAGTTGGGATGAGAAGTTATCCACTTTCAAATCAGGTGATCTAGTTTCCCAGTTTGGGAATAGCACAGCTTCCATCATCGTTGTTCAATCAAACCAGGATGAATCACTTTTGTAGAAGCTTGATTTGGATACATAAATGGTGGAGAATCACCAGGAAGTTGAAATAAATCTCATAGGAGTTGGGATGAAGAAGTTATCCCACTTTCAAATCAGGTGATTCCAGTTTTCCAGTTTGGGAATAGCACAGCTTCTTCGTCGTTCCAATCAAACCAGGATGAATCTCTTTGTAAGAAGCTTGATTTGAATACATAAAGTGGTGGAGAATCACCAGGAAGTGAATAAATCTCATAGGAGTTGGGATGAAGAAGTTATCCCACTTTCAATCAGGTGATTCCAGTTTCCCAGTTTGGGAATAGCACAGCTTCTTCTTCGTCATTCCAATCAAACCAGAATGAATCTCTTTGTAAGAAGCTTGATTTGGATACATAAAGTGGTGGAGAATCACCAGGAAGTTGAATAATTCATAGGAGTTGGGATGAGAAGTTATCCCACTTTCAATCAGGTGATTCCTTTCCCAGTTTGGGATAGCACAGCTTCATCGTTGTTTCCATCAAACCAGGATGAATCACTTGTGAGTATTGAGATGAAGACCAAGGAGGCTGAGACAGTAACTTTAGAGTTTTACTGTGGTAACTTTATTTAAAACCACAGTAACTACTTGGGAAAGTTATCTGATGGGGTGAGAAGTAACTTAGTGAAAGAGAAGAGAGGAAACTCGACCAAAGAGGATAAGGGAGGTTAAGGAAGGATAAGGGATCACTTTGACAGCCTGTAATGATGCTGGAAAGGAGAAGTTACCTTTATACTAGTGCAAGCATGTGAGAAAGCACAGCCAAGTGATTCAAAAGGAGTTCCAGCCTGTCCTTTGACTACACATGCTTAACCATTTCGAATTTCCTTGTTGCTCTCTCTATTAATACTTGTAACTCATCAGTTATTAATAATGGAGTTTTGAGTCTCTCTCTCTTTATTCTCTCACTAGAATCTCTTAATCTCTTTAATCTTTTCATCTGATTATCCCTGATTGGTTGAATCATTCTAATACACAAAAGTGTATATGGTATCAGAGCCAGGTTGCTAAAAAGGGGAGAGTGTGATTTCGTTTTCATAAAATCTGGGTGTTCTTGATTGTTCTTGAGGGTTCTTTGAGTGTTCTTGGTGTTCTTGAGTTCTGGTCTTTATTATCTGAGTGGTGTGAGATATTCTGATGGATTCAAACTATCTCAACATGGAAAATGAAGCACAGATCTAGTACAACCATGGAGCTTGAAGAAGAGAGGCATGGCGATTGGTCAAGATGGCAAAGAGAGCTTTGGAAAGCTGTGGGTTATGGAGTAGTCATGGAAAGGGAAACCTTTCATGGAAATGGCTACTGAAGAAGGTCAGACAAGAGTCTGAAGCTGGGAAATGAAGTTGTTCAAGAAACACACAAAGAGTGAGATTGAAGCAACTTTAGGCAAGTCCAAGCTTGTAAGAGTCGTTGAGGACAGAGGGGTGATCCGCGGCTTGAGACAGGAAAGGATAGTGTTATCACTTGTGGGAAGCGAGAGAAGTATGGTCAGAGCTAGATGTGGTGATACACACACATCAAATCCGAGATGTTATCAAAAAGGAGGAAGCAAGATGTGATCTTCAGCTTTCTTATGGAGAGGTATGTTAACTTGTTAAATATACTTGTGATGTGTGGGAAATGAACAGGAAGCCAGAAAGATGGAAGGGAGGTACAGCTGTAAGAGGGGAAGGTTGAGAAAACTTTCTAAGGAGTGGTTAATGAAGAGAAGGGCATGGAGAAAGGATAGCGAGTCTGAGCTCTTAAGTGACAGGATGAGTGTGATCTTGAGAGAATCAAGGATGTACTTCAGCAGATGGTTATAGGAGAGTGTTCATACTCAGCTTACATGGGAGAAACAGTAGGAGACGTGCGGACATGAGAGGAATGGATTACCAAGAGGGCAGATGAGTGTGTGACAAAGAAGGAATGGATGTGTTGGTTAAGCATGTGTATGCTTTGGCTACGACCGGAGTTGGGTGCTCCTGCCAAAGCTACATCTAAACCCATCATCATTGACTCTGGAGCCCATATACACTTTTGTGTATTAGAGCATGATTCAACCATTAGGGATAATCAGATGAAAGATTAAAGAGATTAAGAGATTCTAGTGAGAGAATAAAGAGAGAGAGACTCAAAACTCCATTAATTAATAACTGATGAGTTTTCAAGTATTATAGAGAGAGCAACAAGGAAATTCGAAATGTTAAGCATGTGTAGTCAAGGACAGCTGGAACTCCTTTGAATCACTTGGCTGTGCTTTCTCACATGCTTGCACTAGTATAAAGGACTTCTCTTCTCCTTTCCAGCATCATACAGGCTGTCAAAGTGATCCCTTATCCTTCCTTAACCTCACTTATCCTCTTTGGTCGAGTTTTCCTCTCTTCTCTTCACTAAGTTACCTCTCATCCCATCAGATAACTTCCCCAAGTAGTTACTGTGGTTAAAATAAAGTTCCACAGTCAAACTCGAAAGTTACTGTCTCACCCTCTTGGTCTTCAATCTCATACTCCCCCTCAAGCTTGACCATGTAGAACAAGTCAAGCTTGGAAACCATGAAGACCTCCCTCTCGTTAAAACCTCACCAAGTAAAACCCATTGGGATAAAACCTTGATGAGGGAAAAGAGTGGAGACTCCATGGTTAAGGGGCTCAGCTCCTAGGAGTCAGATCAATGAGTCCAAGCCTTGACAGTATGGACTCCATTGTCTTCAATCTCGCTGCCTTAGTAAACACACATCTGCAAGCTGATCTTCACTTCTTGTATAACATGGCAGAATCACTCCTAAGATGATCATCTGCCTCACCTTATGACAATCCACCTCTATGTGCTTTGTTCTCTCATGAAACACTGAATTGGAGGCAATGTGGATAGCTGCTTGATTGTCACAATGCATTGTCATAGGTGTGGCCTGCTCGATCTCCAAGTGCTTCAAGATCCCCTTGATCCACACCAAATCATTTTGTAAGCTTCAACATAGCTCTATACTCAGCTTCAGCACTTGAACAGGAGATGACCTTCTGCTTCTTACTCTTCCAAGTAACCAGATTCCCTCCAATGAATGTACAATACCCAGTAGTTGATCTCCTGTCCACTCTATCTCCTGCCCAATCAGCATCACAATACCCAACCACTTCTGTACTGCCATTGCAACCCATCCAAACTCCTTGTCCATGTGAGCCACTCAATACCTCAGTATCCTATCAACCATCTTCCAGTGATGTTACCTTTGGCGCCTGCATATGTGGCTCACTTGATTCACAGCAAAGCATATATCAGGTCTGGTGATAGTCAAGTAGATCAGCTTACCCACCATCCTCCTATACAGCTTAGCATCCTCAAACAACTGGTTCTCTCAACCTCCCCCTCACGCAAGACCTTATACCCTTCCTCAAGAGTGTCTTAGCTATCTTTCCCTCCAAGCACATCAGTCTCCTTCAGCATATCCATAGTATACTTCCTTTGAGACATAAACAAACCCTCCTTAGATCTGCATATCTCAATCCCCAAAAAATACTTCATCTCTCCCAAGTCTTTAATATCAACACAGACTTGAGAAACTCTTTGGTGGCTTTAATCCCAGCCTTATCACTCCCTGTGATAATCAAATCATCCACATACACCAAAATCACTATGATCCCTGATGGTCCAACCAGTGTGAGAGTGTATGATCTAGTTCAGACTTCCTGAAACCCTCTCCCATTGAGAGTTGTACTAAGCTTTCTGTACCAAGCTCTAGGAGACTGCTTCAGCCCATATATAGCCTTCTTCAATCTCAAAACATTCCCTGGCTTTACTAGATGCTCAAGACCAGGAGGTGGATGCATGTATACTTCATCTTCAAGTTCACCTTGCAGAAAGCATTCTTCACATCCATTTGCCACAAATCCCACTCCAAGTTTGTTGCAATAGATAACACAATTCGAATTGTGTGAAGCTTGGCCACTGGTGCAAAGTATCAATGTAATCTTCCCCCATAAGTCTGTGTAATCCTCTTGCAACCAGCCTAGTCTTGCGCCTATCTATCTCCCCATTTGCAAGGTACTTGATGTGAAGATCCATCTGCTTGAAACTGCCTTCTTCCCTTAGGTAACTCACTCTCATACCAAGTATCATTCCTGATCATTGCATCCCTTTCATCTCCTACTGAATCTCTCCAAACCTTGTGCTTCATAGCTTCTTCATAAGATCTTGGTATCTCATTCTCATCCAAGTTACACATAAACCCATGTGCTCTTCTGGAAACTCTGCAAAGGAACACACGGCTTGAGAGGGATGCTCCACAGCCTGGGCATTGTAGTACACTCTCGTGTTTACCCAGTTGGAAGGATCCCTCCTTATCCTTGTGCTCCTCCGCAAGGTCTCAACCTGTTCTTCAGCCTGAACATTCTCTTGTGCTTCCTCTCTTAAACAGTAGGTTCTCCCTGCTTCATTTCACCTGACTGAGCTTCACTCTCTACTTCCTGTGTCTCCTCCTGATCATGCTGACCTGAATCCTCTTGGTTATGCTCCTGCTCCCCTGATTCAGATCCATTCCCCCTCTCATGATCAAGAGGGTTGTTCCTCCAGCTTCTCCCAGCTTGATTAGAAGGTCCGTTCTTCCTGGTTCCTGATCTTGGGATAATCCTATCCCTAGCCTCTCCAACAGCACTCTCAATGTTGTTGCCTTCTCTGATGGAGCTCGGGACAGATCCTCTAGGTCTTCCCATTTCTTCTCTCATAATACCCTTTAGACTCAACAAACTTCACTTCTCTAGATAACCATAACCCTCCTAGTTATTGATCATAACATTGTAGCCTTTCTGAGTGATTGAGTACCCAATGAACATAGCTTTAGTACTCTTTGCTTCTAGCTTGTTCCTTCTTTCTCCGGGAATCATCACATAACATAAGCACCCAAAGACTCTCAATGATCAATGTGTGCTTGGCCTTGTTCAATAATTCAAAGGGGAGACAGTTTCTTCAAGACACGGGTTGGCACTCTATTGATGAGATAGCAAGCAGTCTGAACAGCATCACTCCAAAACCTCTTAGGGACATTCATGTGGAACATATTGATCTCGCAACCTCCATCAAATGTCTGTTTCTTCCTCTCAGCCACCCCATTTTGTTGTGGTGTGTAAGGACAGCTAGTTTGTTGCACAATCCCATGCTTTGCAAGATGACTCTTGAAAGCATTGCTAGTGTATTCTCCTCCATTATCAGACCTCAGAATCCTCACAGTGGCATTGTACTGATTAGTAACATATGCTTGGAAGTTCATGAAGGCTTCTAGGACTCTGTCTTTGGAGGGAACATGGTGATCCATGTGTACTTGGACTTCTCATCAATGAAAGTCACAAAGTACTTATGGCTGTCTCTAGACATACAGGGAGCTGTCCACACGTCTGAATGCACCAGATCAAAGCAATTCTCATATCTGGTTTCTGGTTTCTGATGTTTGGAAGACAGTCCTACAGTGCTTTCAAGTATACAAGCTTCACACTCCAAGTGATTGAACGCCATACTTGGTAGATCAGTTCAATTGCCTTGGCATGAGGATGTCCGCCTTGCATGCCATGTGAGATTATCACACCTATCCGTTGTGCTGCTTAAACACACAGACTCCACAGGACTATGCGCCTCAGTTGTTTGGAGATGATAAGCTGATGCTTGCTGTGTCCTCTGCCAATAACCCTTCCAGTCTTCAAATCCTGGAACTCAACTTCATTTGGTCTGAAAACCACTTGACAATCCGATCAACTGTAGCCTTCTTACTGAGATTAGATTGGATGTAAACTGAGGTAGGTAGAAGGCAGTGGAGTTCTTCTCAAACAGCTTGAGGTTTCCCACTCCTTCTATTGGATCCTGGTACCATTGGCTATCATGACACTCCCTGTTGCTCTGCTTAAACCTCACTGATTAGTCTCTTGTCACTGATCATGTGGTGTGTTATTGAGATGAAGACCAGGAGGCTGAGACAGTAACTTTAGAGTTTTACTGTGGTAACTTTATTTTAACCACAGTAATACTTGGGAAGTTATCTGATGGGATGAGAAGGTAACTTAGTGAAAGAAAGAGGAAACTCGACCAAAGAGGATAAGTGAGGTTAAGGAAGGATAAGGGATCACTTGACAGCCTGTATGATGCTGGAAAGGGAAGTTACCTTTATATACTAGTGCAAGCATTGTGAGAAAGCACAGCCAAGTGATTTCAAAAGGAGTTCAGCCTGTCCCTTGACTACCATGCTTAACCATTTCGAATCTTCCTTGTTGCTCTCTCTATAATACTTGAAAACCTCATCAGTTATTAATTAATGGAGTTTTTTTGAGTCTCTCTCCTTTATTCTCTCACTAGAATCTCTTAATCTCTTTAAATCTTTTCATCTGATTATCCCTATTGGTTGATCATGCTCTAATACACAAAGTGTATATGGTATCAGAGCCAGGTTGCTAAAAGGGGAGAGTGTGATTTCGTTTTTCATAAAATCTGGGTGTTCTTGAGTGTTCTTGAGGGTTCTTGAGTGTCTTCTTGGTGTTCTTGAGTTCTGGTCTTTATTATCTGAGTGGTGTGAGATTTCTGATGGATTCAAACTATCTCAACATGGAAATGAAGCACAGATCTAGTACAACCATGGAGCTTGAAAAGAGAGGGATGGCGATTGGTCTAGATGGGCAAAGAGAGCTTTGGAAAGCTGTGGGTTATGGAGTAGTCATGGAAAGGGGAAACCTTTCATGGAAATGGCTACTGAAGAAGGTCAGAACAAGAGGTCTGAAGCTGGGAAATGAAGTTGTTCAAGGAGAACACTACAAAGAGTGAGATTGAAGCACTTTAGGCAAGTCCAAGCTTGTGAGAGTCGTTGAGGACAGAGGGGTGATCCGCGGCTTGAGACAAGGAGAGGATGAGTGTTATCAGCTTGTGGGAAGGCTGAGAGAAGTATGGTCGGAGCTAGATGTGGTGAAGACACACACATCAAATCCGAGATGTTGTCAAGAAAGGAGGAAGCAAGATGTGATCTTCAGCTTCCTTATGGAAGAGGTATGTGAGCTTGTTAATATACTTGTGATGTGTGGAAATGAACAGGAAGCCAGAAAGATGGAAGGGAGGTACAAGCTGTAGAGGGGAAGGTTAGAAAACTTTCTAAGGAGTGTTAATGAAGAGAAGGGCATGGAGAAAGGATAGCGAGTCTAGCACTTAAGTGACAGGATGAGTGTAATCTTGAAGAGAATCAAGGATGTACTTCAGCAGATGGTTATAGGAGAGTGTTCATACTCAGCTTACATGGGAGAGACAGTAGGAGACAGTGCAGATATGAGAGGAATGGATACCAAGAGGGCAGATGAGTGTGTGACAAAGAAGGAATGGGATGAGTTTGGTTAAGCATGTGTATGCTTTGGCTACGACCCGGAGTCTGGGTGCTCCTGCCAAAGCATCCACATCTAAACCCATCATCATTGACTCTGGAGCAACACACCACATGATCAGTGACAAGAGACTAATCAGTGAGGTTAAAGCAGCAAAAGGGAGTGTCATGATAGCCAATGGTACCAGGATCCCAATAGAAGGAGTGGGAAACCTCAAGCTGTTTGAGAAGAACTCCACTGCCTTCTACCTACCTCAGTTTACATCCAATCTAATCTCAGTTAAGAAGGCTACAGTTGATCTGGATTGTCAAGTGGTTTTCAGACCAATGAAGTTGAGTTCCAGGATTTGAAGACTGGAAGGGTTATTGGCAGAGGAGACAGCAAGCATCAGCTCTATCATCTCCAAACAACTGAGGCGCCTAGTCCTGTTGGAGTCTGTGTGTTTAAGCAGCACAACGGATAGGTGTGATAATCTCACATGGCATGCAAGGCTGGGACATCCTCATGCCAAGGCAATTGAACTGATTCTACCAAGTATGGCGTTCAATCACTTGGAGTGTGAAGCTTGTATACTTGGAAAGCACTGTAGGACTGTCTTCCCAACATCAGAAACCAGATATGAGAATTGCTTTGATCTGGTGCATTCAGACGTGTGGACAGCTCCCTGTATGTCTAGAGACAGCCATAAGCACTTTGTGACTTTCATTGATGAGAAGTCCAAGTACACATGGATCACCATGATTCCCTCCAAAGACAGAGTCCTAGAAGCCTTCATGAACTTCCAAGCATATGTTTTACTCAGTACAATGCCACTGTGAGGATTCTGAGGTCTGATAATGGAGAGAATACACTAGCAATGCTTTCAAGTCATCTTGCAAAGCATGGGATTGTGCAACAAACTAGCTGTCCTTACACACCACAACAAATGGGGTGGCTGAGAGGAAGAACAGACATTTGATGGAGGTTGCGAGATCAATCATGTTCCACATGAATGTCCCTAAGAGGTTTTGGAGTGATGCTGTTCAGACTGCTTGCTATCTCATCAATAGAGTGCCAACCCGTGTCTTGAAGAAACTGTCTCCCTTTGAAGTATTGAACAAGGCCAAGCCACACATTGATCATTTGAGAGTCTTTGGGTGCTTATGTTATGTGATGATTCCCGGAGAAAGAAGGAACAAGCTAGAAGCAAAGAGTACTAAAGCTATGTTCATTGGGTACTCAATCACTCAGAAAGGCTACAAATGTTATGATCCAATAACTAGGAGGGTTATGGTATCTAGAGAAGTGAAGTTTGTTGAGTCTAAAGGGTATTATGAGGAGAAGAAATGGGAAGACCTAGAGGATCTGTCCCGAGCTCCATCAGAGAAGGCAACAACATTGAGAGTGTTGTTGGAGGGCTAGGGATAGGATTATCCCAAGATCAGGAACCAGGAAGAACCGGACCTTCTAATCAAACTGGAGAAGCTGGAGGAACAACCCCTCTTGATCATGAGAGGGGAAATGGATCTGAATCAGGGGAGCAGGAGCATAACCAAGAGGATTCAGGTCAGCATGATCAGGAGGAGACACAGGAAGTAGAGAGTGAAGCTCAGTCAGGTGGAAATGAGCAGGAGAACCTACTGTTAAGAGAGGAAGCACAAGAGAATGTTCAGGCTGAAGAACAGGTTGAACTTGCGGAGGAGCACAAGGATAAGGAGGGATCCTTCCAACTGGGTAAACACGAGAGTGTACTACAATGCCCAGGCTGTGGAGCATCCCTCTCAAGCCGTGTGTTCCTTTGCAGAGTTTCCAGAAGAGCACATGGTGTTTATGTGTAACTTGGATGAGAATGAGATACCAAGATCTTATGAAGAAGCTATGAAGCACAAGGTTTGGAGAGATTCAGTAGGAGATGAAAGGGATGCAATGATCAGGAATGATACTTGGTATGAGAGTGAGTTACCTAAAGGGAAGAAGGCAGTTTCAAGCAGATGGATCTTCACCATCAAGTACCTTGCAAATGGGAGATAGATAGGCGCAAGACTAGGCTGGTTGCAAGAGGATTTACACAGACTTATGGGGAAGATTACATTGATACTTTGCACCAGTGGCCAAGCTTCACACAATTCGAATTGTGTTATCTATTGCAACAAACTTGGAGTGGGATTTGTGGCAAATGGATGTGAAGAATGCTTTCTTGCAAGGTGAACTTGAAGATGAAGTATACATGCATCCACCTCCTGGTCTTGAGCATCTAGTAAAGCCAGGGAATGTTTTGAGATTGAAGAAGGCTATATTGGGCTGAAGCAGTCTCCTAGAGCTTGGTACAGAAAGCTTAGTACAACTCTCAATGGGAGAGGGTTCAGGAAGTCTGAACTAGATCATACACTCTTCACACTGGTTGGACCATCAGGGATCATAGTGATTTTGGTGTATGTGGATGATTTGATTATCACAGGGAGTGATAAGGCTGGGATAAAGCCACCAAAGAGTTTCTCAAGTCTGTGTTTGATATTAAAGACTTGGAGAGATGAAGTATTTTTTTGGGGATTGAGATATGCAGATCTAAGGAGGGTTTGTTTGTCTCAAAGGAAGTATACTATGGATATCTGAAGGAGACTGATGTGCTTGGAGGGAAGATAGCTAAGACACCTCTTGAGGAAGGGTATAAGTCTTGCGTGAGGGGGAGGTTGAAGAGAACCAGTGTGTTTGAGGATGCTAAGCTGTATAGGAGGATGGTGGTAAGCTGATCTACTTGACTATCACCAGACCTGATATATGCTTTGCTGTGAATCAAGTGAGCCAACATATGCAGGCGCCAAAGGTACATCACTGGAAGATGGTTGATAGGATACTGAGGTATTTGAGTGGCTCACATGGACAAGGAGTTTGGATGGGTTGCAATGGCAGTACAGAAGTGGTTGGGTATTGTGATGCTGATTGGGCAGGAGATAGAGTGGACAGGAGATCAACTACTGGGTATTGTACATTCATTGGAGGGAATCTGGTTACTTGGAAGAGTAAGAAGCAGAAGGTCATCTCCTGTTCAAGTGCTGAAGCTGAGTATAGAGCTATTTTGAAGCTTACAAATGAGTTGGTGTGGATCAAGGGGATCTTGAAGCACTTGGAGATCGAGCAGGCCACCCTATGACAATGCATTGTGACAATCAAGCAGCTATCCACATTGCCTCCAATTCAGTGTTTCATGAGAGAACAAGCACATAGAGGTGGATTGTCATAAGGTGAGGCAGATGATCATCTAGGAGTGATTCTGCCATGTTATACAAGAAGTGAAGATCAGCTTGCAGATGTGTTTACTAAGGCAGCGAGATTGAAGACATGGAGTCCATACTGTCAAGGCTTGGACTCATTGATCTGACTCCTAGGAGCTGAGCCCCTTAACCATGGAGTCTCCACTCTTTTTCCCTCATCAAGGTTTTATCCCAATGGGTTTTACTTGGTGAGGTTTTTAACGAGGGAGGTCTTCATGGTTTCCAAGCTTGACTTGTTCTACATGGTCAAGCTTGAGGGGGAGTATTGAGATGAAGACCAAGGAGGCTGAGACAGTAACTTTAGAGTTTTACTGTGGTAACTTTATTTAACCACAGTAACTACTTGGGAAAGTTTCTGATGGGATGAGAAGGTAACTTAGTGAAGAGAAGAGAGGAAACTCGACCAAGAGGATAAGGGAGGTTAAGGAAGGATAAGGGATCACTTTGACAGCCTGTATGATGCTGGAAAGGAGAAGTTACCTTTATACTAGTGCAAGCATGTGAGAAAGCACAGCCAAGTGATTCAAAAGGAGTTCCAGCCTGTCCTTTGACTACACATGCTTAACCATTTCGAATTTTCCTTGTTGCTCTCTCTATTATACTTGTAAACCTCATCAGTTATTATTAATGGAGTTTTGAGTCTCTCTCTCTCTTATTCTCTCACTAGAATCTCTTAATCTCTTTTAATCTTTTCATCTGATTATCCCTGATTGGTTGAATCATGCTAATACTAATACACAAAAGGTGTATAGTGAGAAGTTTGATTTGGATACATAAAGTGGGTGGAGAATCACCAGGAAGTTAATAAATCTCATAGGAGTTGGGATGAAGAAGTTATCTCACTTTCAACATGGTGATTCCATTTTCCCAGTTTGGGAATAGCACGCTTCATCGTCGTTCAAATCAAACCAGGATGAATCACTTTGTGAGAAGCTTGATTTGGATACATAAAGTGGTGGAGAATCACCAGGAAGTTGAATAAATCTCCATAGGAGTTGGCAAAAAGAAGTTATCCCCTTTCTTTCAAATCAGGTGATTCCAGTTTCCCAGTTTGGGAATAGGACAGCTTCTTTGTCCTTCCAATCAAACCAGGATGAATCACTTTGTGAGAAGGTTGATTTGGATACATAAAGTGGTGGAGAATCACCAGGAAGTTGAATAAATCTCATAGGAGTTGGGATGAAGAAGTTATCTCACTTTCGTATCAGGTGATTCCAGTTTCCCAGTTTGGGAATAGCACCGCTTCTTCGTCGTTCCAATCAAACCAGGATGAATCTCTTTCTAAGAAGCTTGATTTGGATACATAAAGTGGTGGAGAATCACCAGGAAGTAGAATAAATCTCATAGGAGTTGGGATGAAGAAGTGATCCTACTTTCAAATCAGGTGATTCCAGTTTCCCAGGTTGGGAATAGCACAGCTTCTTCGTCGTTCCAATGAAACCAGGATGAAACTCTTTGTAAGAAGCTTGATTTGGATACATAAAGTGGTGGAGAATTACCAGGATGTTGAATAAATATCATAGGAGTTGGGATGAAGAAGTTATCCCACTTTCAAATCAGGTGATTCCAGTTTCCCAGTTTGGGAATAGCACAGTTTCATCGTCGTTCCAGTCAACCCAGGATGAATCACTTTGTAAGAAGCTTGATTTGGATATATAAAGTGGTGGAGAATCACCAGGAAGTAGAATAAATCTCATAGGAGTTGGGATGAAGAAGTTATCCCACTTTCAAATCAGGTGATCTAGTTTCCCAGTTTGGGAATAGCACAGCTTCATCGTTGTTCCAATCAAAGCAGGATGAATCACTTTGTGAGAAGCTTGATTTGGATACATAAGGTGGTGGAGAATCACCAGGAAGTTGAATAAATCTCATAGGAGTTGGGATGAAGAAGTTATCCCACTTTCAAATCAGGTGATTCCAGTTTCCCAGTTTGGGAATAGCACAGCTTCTTCGTCGTTCCAATCAAACCAGGATGAATCTCTTTGTAAGAAGCTTGATTTGAATACATAAAGTGGGGGAGAATCACCAGGAAGTTGAATAATCTCATAGGAGTTGGGATAAGAAGTTATCCCACTTTCAAATCAGGTGATTCCAGTTTCCCAGTTTGGGAATAGCACAGCTTCTTCGTCATTCCAATCAAACCAGGATGAATCTCTTTAAGAGCTTGATTTGGATACATAAAGTGGTGGAGAATCACCAGGATGTTGAATAAATCTCATAGGAGTTGGGATGAAGAAGTTATCCCACTTTCGAATCAGGTGATTCCAGTTTCCCAGTTTGGGAATAGCACAGCTTCATCGTTGTTCCAATCAAACCAGGATGAATCACTTTGTGAGAAGTTTGATTTGGATACATAAAGTGGTGGAGAATCACCAGGAAGTTAAATAAATCTCATAGGAGTTGGGATGAAGAAGTTATCTCACTTTCAAATCAGGTGATTCCAGTTTCCCAGTTTGGGAATAGCACAGCTTCATCGTCGTTCAAATCAAACCAGGATGAATCACTTTGTGAGAAGCTTGATTTGGATACATAAAGTGGTGGACAATCACCAGGAAGTTGAATAAATCTCATAGGAGTTGGCGAAAAGAAGTTATCCCACTTTCAAATCAGGTGATTCCAGTTTCCCAGTTGGGAATAGGACAGCTTCTTTGTCCTTCCAATCAAACCAGGATGAATCACTTTGTGAGAAGGTTGATTTGGATACATAAAGTGGTGGAGAATCACCAGGAAGTTGAATAAATCTAATAGGAGTTGGGATGAAGAAGTTATCCCAATTTCAAATCAGGTGATTCCTGTTTCCCAGTTTCGGAATAGCACAGCTTCTTCGTCGTTCCAATCAAACCAGGATGAATCTCTTTGTAAGAAGCTTGATTTGGATACATAAAGTGGTGGAGAATCACCAGGAAGTTGAATAATTCTCATAGGAGTTGGCGTGAAGAAGTTATCCCACTTTCAAATCAGGTGATTCCAGTTTCCCAGTTTGGGAATAGCACAGCTTCTCTGTCGTTCCAATCAAACCAGCAGGAGGAATCTTCACTTTGTGAGAAGCTTGATTTGATACATAAAGTGGTGGAGAATCACCAGGAAGTTGAATAAATCTCATAGGAGTTGGGATGAAGAAGTTATCCCACTTTCAAATCAGGTGATTCCAGTTTCCCAGTTTGGGAATAGCACAGCTTCATCGTCATTCCAATGAAACCAGGATGAAACTCTTTGTAAGAAGCTTGATTTGGATACATAAAGTGTGGAGAATGACCATGATGTTTGAATAAATATCATAGGAGTTGGGATGAAGAAGTTATCCCACTTTCAATAAGGTGATTCCAGTTTCCCAGTTTGGGAATAGCACAGCTTCATCGTCGTTCCTCCAGTCAAACCAGGATGAATCACTTGTAAGAAGCTTGATTTGGATATATAAAGTGGTGGAGAATCACCAGGAGTAGAATAAATCTCATAGGAGTTGGGATGAAGAAGTTATCCCACTTTCAAATCAGGTGATCTAGTTTCCCAGTTTGGGAATGCAGCACAGCTTCTCTCGTTGTTCTAATCAAACCAGGATGAATCACTTTGTGAGAAGCTTGATTTGGATACAAATAATACGTCCCTAGATTGCTTCTCTGGATAGTATGGGATAGATCCTTGCTAGAACGAATCAAAGACTCAAGTTCTACAAGGTTGTGGATCGATTGGTGACACAAGAGGCTGCGGAAAGGCTCCTTGATACTCCTAAGTGACTAGATCGGATATGACACACCGAGATAGACACTCTTGGGTTGCTGGATATTACACACCAACAAGATCACTCAACAACTCGCGGACAAGCAGTAGAGAGAACAAAGAAAAGGTTTATGATAAAAGATAATTGATTTTTGATAAGGGGTTCGAAGTACACTTATATAAGAGAATTGGAACAGACTCCAAGCTTCTCGAAAACTATCAAGAGATAAGGCACACGCTCTCTTGAAAATAGAAACAAATGACAAGTTTGAAAATAAAACATGAAATGAAAGACTTATTATAACATAAGGTTGATCCGGATAAGGTTGGATCGAGATCATCAACTAAGAGTTTTGAGAAGCAAATCTATGGCCTCGTTTAAAACCTATCTTTGGAAAACCCATTGGGACAAAACCAAAGATAGGGAAAAAGAGCACACAAGTTTTGGTTGCTTTAGTTGATGATCAGCTTGATGGTGAAGTTGCTTGAATGGTGATAAGTGTGTCTTGGTTGATCAAGCTCTACCAAGACATTCCTCTTGCTTCCATGACCTCTTAACCAATCCTCCAATAACTTGCGTGAGCTTCCTTGATCTTGATCGAGTCATAGGTCCTTTAGGCAAGGCTAGAACATCTCCATCAGTCGGCTTATCCAGATCCTCATCATCTCCATTAGATTAGTTTGGTCCATGATCACATCATCCCCTCCCTCTTGAAAAGGATTTGACCTCAAATCTGGCTCATCTGCAACAAAAGGGATCAAGTCAGTAACATTGAAGCTATCACTTATGTCGTACTTACCTTGCAGATCAATTTTGTAGGCATTGTCATGATCCTCTGGTGACTTCAAAAGGGCCATCAATCCTCGCATTAGCTTAGACTTCCTCTCTTTTGGAAACCTTTCTTTCCTCAAGTGAACCCATACTTGATCTCCAACTTCAAAGATCATCTCACGCCTTCCCTTGTTGGCTTGTTTGGCGTATTGCTTAGTTTTCTCTTCTAGATTTGCGCTTAGCTTGCTCATGAATCTGCTGAACCATCTCAGCTTTCTTTTTCCCATCCATACTAACCCTTTCACACTCAGGTAAAGGTATTAGATCCAAAGGTGAGATGGGATTGAACCCATAAACAATTTCAAACGGAGAAAACTTAGAAGCAGAATGCATAGCATGATTGTATGCAAATTCACAATGAGGTAAATAATCTTCCCATGATTTCAAGTTCTTTTTAATGAATGCACGCAGGAGAGTACCTAAGGTTCTATTAACTACTTCAGTTTGCCCATCAGTTTGTGGATGACAGTAGTAGAAAACAATAGCTTAGTTCCCTAGTTTAGACCACAATGTTTTCCAAAGTAGGCTAAGGAATTTAGTATCTCTATCTGAAACTATAGTCCTAGGCATCCCATGCAAACGTACCACTTCTTTAAAGAACAAATTAGCTACATGTAATGCATCATCAGTCTTATTGCAAGCTATGAAATGTGCCATTTTAGAGAATCTATCAACAACCACAAAGATAGAATCCTTTCCAGTCCTAGTTCTAGGCAAACCCATAACAAAGTCCATAGATATAATCATTCCAGGATGAGTAGGAATAGGCAAAGGAGTATACAAACCGTGAGGTTGAACCTTAGACTTGCAAGCTTGCAAGTTGTGCACCTTCCACAGATTCTCTCCACATCTCTTTTCATATGGGCCAATAGAATGATCCTGCAAAACTTTAAGGGTTTTTGCTATACCAAAATGACCCATCAAGCTTCCTCCGGATTCCCTTCGGGATAGTCCATCAGCAACTATATTCTCCTTACCTTGTTTGTATTTGATCACATACGGGAAGGTTTCAATGAATTCTACCCATCTAGCATCTCTTGCTGAGCTTACTTTGTCCTTGAGATCTTGAGAGATTCTCTGGTCGGTGTGAATGACAAACTCCTTTGGCCAGAGATAATGCTGCCAAGTCTGTAGAGCTCTCACCAAGGCGTAGAGTTCTTTGTCATAAGTGGCATAGTTGAGAGTAGCTCCACTGAGTTTCTCGCTGAAATAAGCAATAGGTCTTTTATCCTGCATCAACACAGCACCAATTCCAATTCCTGAGGCATCACATTCTATTTCAAATGTTTTAGAAAAATCAGGAAGTATGAGAAGAGGAGATTGAGTAAGCTTCTCTTTAAGGAGTTGGAATGCGGCTTCCTGAGCTTCTCCCACTTGAATCCTACATCCTTCTTGATTATCTCAGTTAGGGGAGCTGCTAGAGTGCTGAAATCCTTCACAAAGCGCCTATAGAAACCTGCCAGTCCATGAAAACTCCTTACTTCTCCCACTGTAGTTGGACTCGGCCACTCTTGTATTGCTTTGATCTTTTCCTGATCCACTTTTTACACCATCTGCACTTACACCAAAACCTAGAAAGACCAGTTATCTGTGCAAAAAGTGCACTTCTTTAGATTGGCATATAGCTTTTCCTTTCTCAAAACATCCAAAACAGCCTAAGATGTTCTATATGATCTTCTAAGCATTGCTGTAAACTAAGATATCATCAAAGTACACAACAACAAAGATGCCTATGAAAGACCTAAGATATGATTCATCAATCTCATGAATGTACTAGGCGCATTGGTTAATCCAAATGGCATAACTAACCATTCATACAAGCCATGTTTAGTTTAAATGCAGTTTCCACTCATCTCCTTCTTTCATCCTAACCTGATGATATCCACTTTTCAAGTCTATCTTAGAAAAGATGCAAGAACCATGCAATTCATCAAGCATATCATCTAATCTAGATAGGGTGGCGATACTTCACTGTTATGTTGTTGATTGCTCTACAATCAACACACATGCGCCAGCTCCCATCTTTCTTTGGCACAAGGAGCACTGGAACTGCACAAGGACTCAAACTTTCTCGGATATGACCCTTCTCCATCAGCTCCTCTACTTGTTTCTTCTGCAGTTCTTTGGTTTCAACTGGATTGGTCCTGTATGCTGGACGGTTGGGCAGTGTAGAACCAGGTACAAAGTCTATTTGGTGCTCAATCCCACGCACTGGAGGCAATCCAATGGGGCTATCTTCTGGAAACACATCTGCATACTCCTTAAAAGAGAAACTAGTTACTCGGATGATCCGGTGTGTGATCAGTAATGGTTAGAAGAGTCTCTTTAAACATAAGCAAGATAATAGAATTTTGAGAGTAGAGAATTCTTTTGATATCTCCCTGTTTGGCATAGAGGCTGTGATGCTTGTCATGATCAGGTTTGAGATCATCTCTTTCGCTTTCTTTTTCTGAAGCTGGATTTGATCTTCATGAACCTCTTTAGGAGACAGAGGCACCAGCACAGTCTTTTTTCCGTTGAATTCAAAAGAATGTTTGTTGGTGAAGCCATCATGATTCACACGTCTATCATACTGCCAGGGTCTTCCAAGGAGTATATGACTGGCTTCCATTGGCAACACATCACACAAGACTTCATCTTCATATCTACCAATGGCTATAGGAACCAGTACTTGAGTAAACTTTCATCTCGCCCTCCTCATTGAGCCACTGCAATCTGTAGGGTCTTGGGTGTTTTCTGAATTTTCAAACCCAATTTCTTCACCATAGTCCTCACTGGCTACATGACACAACTTCCCTCCATCAATATGAGACTGCACACTTTCCCTGAACCATACACCTTGTGTAGAATAGATTCTCTCGCTGCTCAAACTCTCCATTCTGGCTTGCACGTTCAAGAGCCTTCTGGTCACCAACAATCTTCCTTTCACGGGTTCTACTTCACTTCTTCTTCAGACTCCTCATGATCAGAACCAAACTTCTCTTCCTCTGATTCATACTCTCCATTCTCAAGAAGAATCATAACCTTTTGTTGGTGCACTCATTAGCATAATGCCCACGCCCCTTGACATTTGAAGCACTTAACATCTCTAGTTCTTGAACTAGTAATTTCAGCTTTGCCTTGTCTTTGCTGTATATGCTGCTCGGCTTAGTCTCTGTCTTTTTCTTTCTGCTGAGGCTGTATCCTTCAGATAGGATGTTTTCTCTTCTTTAGAGTGGTGGAACTTAGACGATCCATAGCTGCGTGAGTTACCCTTCCTCTTGAGCTGCTGCTCCACTAGAATAGCTTTGTGCAACATCTCTTCTATTTCCACATAGTGTTTGCATCTCCACATTGTCTTGTATCTCACGGTTAAGCCCTCCAAGAAACCTTGCCATAGTGGCTTCTCTATCCTCCAAGATACTAGCTCTCAACATCAACAACTCCATGTCTTGATAGTATTCTTCAACAGTTCGTGTTCCTTGGTTAAGTCTTCGCAGCTTTTGATGTAGGTCGCGGTGATAGTGACTTGGAACAAACCGTTTGCGCATGAGTGACTTCATCTCGTGCCATGAATCAACCGGATTCTCTTGGTTAAGCTTAAGCCGTCTAGTAGTTACAAGTTGATCCCACCAACTCAACGCATAATCATAGAATTCAGTTGCTGCAATCTTGATCCTTTGGGCATTGGAGTAGTGTTGGCAATTGAAGACAAGCTCGATCTTCTTTTCCCACTCCAGTAGGCATCTGGATCCACCTTGCCATGGAAGGGTGGAATCTTAAGCTTATCCCCTGAAAGCTTGTCTTTGCGTGACCCCCTTCCATCATGTTCACGCCTTGATCTTCCTCTGCTTAGTTCAGAAGATGAACTACTGCGCTCAGTTGGGTTGTGCTCAGTTCTATTGCGCGAGTAGTAGTTGTCGGTCTCTTGTGAACCCGCATGCTCTTGCCGTACTGGAGTAGGCCGGTTTCTTCTAGACTCATTGCTATGTCCCTGGCCAGTAGCTTGCCTCACCTCTTGTCTCATCTCCTCACGTAATTCCTTCATGCTAGCCTTGAGCATATCAGCCATAGTAGAGATCATGGTCTGATTCATTTGTTCGGTCATTTGATCTCTCAGCATCTTGTTCTTCCTTACTAGCTCGGCTTCTTCTTTCTGATTCTTTCCCATTGGTACCTAGAATCAATAACAACACTCACCAGAAATAGTTCCAATAAACTGATCGTAATCAGTAGATGATCAAGAGATTTTAAACTGAAAATAACTGGCGGTAAAAGAAAACTTGATTATCAAGCAAAGGAGGATTCAAATCGACAACTTGAAAAATCACAATAGAAACGCGATCAGGTGTAGTTTGTTAATCAGATTTCATCACAATTCAGACAAGACACAAATCAATTAGATCGAGGTGATTTAAACAGTTATACAGTATTGATTCAAAAAAAGATCAAACAGATCAGAGATTCAACAACTCAAATCTAATTATGAATGATAACAATCGGATCTAAAAACGCGAAACCTAGATCTATCAATCTCAAAACTCTTAACAATTAAGATCGTCACAAAATGATTAGATCACACACTCAAACGACCACGGATCACAGATCAATCATGGATATTGCGAAACAAAGAACAGATCAGTTGAAACAAACGGATCGATCTAAAAACTGATCAAGAAGATGAACAGGTTAAATTGAAACAAAAGAGAAACGAGTACTTCCTAACCAGAGATGCTCTGATACCACATAATACGTCCCTAGATTGCTTCTCTGGATAGTATGGGATAGATCCTTGCTAGACGAATCAAAGACTCAAGTTCTACAAGGTTGTGGATCGATTGGTGACACAAGAGGCTGCGGAAAGGCTCCTTGATACTCCTAAGTGACTAGATCGATATGACACACCGAGATAGACACCTTGGGTTGCTGGATATTACACACCAACAAGATCACTCAACAACTCGCGGACAAGCAGTAGAAGAGAACAAAGAAAAGGTTTATGATAAAAGATAATTGATTTTTGATAAGGGGTTTCGAAGTACACTTATATAAGAGAAGTTGGAACAGACTCCAAGCTTCTCGAAAACTATCAAGAGAGTAAAGGCACACGCTCTCTTGAAAATAGAACAAAATGACAAGTTTGAAAATAAAACATGAAATGAAAGACTTATTATAACATAAGGTTGATCCGGAAAGGTTTGGATCGAGATCATCAACTAAGAGTTTTGAGAAGCAAATCTATGACCTCGTTAAAAACCTATCTTTGAAAACCCATTGGGACAAAACCAAAGATAGGGAAAAAGAGCACACATAGTTTGCTTGCTTAGTTGATGATCAGCTTGATGGTGAGTTGCTTGAATGGTGATAAGTGTGTCTTGGTTGATCAAGCTTCTACCAAGACATTCCTCTTGCTTCCATGACCTCTTAACCAATCCTCCAATAACTTGCGTGAGCTTCCTTGATCTTGATCGAGTCATAGGTCCTTTAGGCAAGCTAGAACATCTCCATCAGTCGGCTTATCCAATCCTCATCATCTCCATTAGATAGTTGGTCCATGATCAACATCACTAAAGTGGTGGAGAATCACCAGGAAGTTGAATAAATCTCATAGGAGTTGGGATGAAGAGTTATCCCACTTTCAATCAGGTGATTCCAGTTTCCCATTTGGGAATAGCACAGCTTCTTCGTCGTTCCAATCAAACCAGGATGAATCTCTTGTAAGAAGCTTGATTTGAATACATAAAGTGGAGGAGAATCACCAGGAAGTTGAATAATCAGTTGGGTTGAAGAAGTTATCCCACTTTCAAATCAGGTGATTCCAGTTTCCAGTTTGGGAATAGCACAGCTTCTTCGCCATTCCAATCAACCAGGATGAATCTCTTTGTAAGAAGCTTGATTTGGATACATAAAGTGGTGGAGAATCACCAAGGAAGTTGAATAAATCTCATAGGAGTTGGGATGAAGAAGTTATCCCACTTTCAAATCAGGTGATCTAGTTTTCCCAGTTTGGGAATAGTCACAGCTTCATCGTTGTTCCAATCAAACAGGATGATCACTTTGTGAGAAGCTTGATTTGGATACATAAGGTGGTGGAGATCACCAGGAGTTGAATAAATCTCATAGGAGTTGGGATAAGAAGTTATCCCACTTTCAAATCAGGTGATTCCAGTTTCCCAGTTTGGAATAGTCACAGCTTCTTCGTCGTTCCAATCAAACCAGGATGAATCTCTTTGTAGAAGCTTGATTTGAATACATAAGTGGTGGAGAATCACCAGGAAGTTGAATAAATCTCATAGGAGTTGGGATGAGAAGTTATCTTACTTTCAAATCAGGTGTTCCAATTTCCCAGTTTGGGAATAGCACAGCTTCTTCGTCATTCCAATCAAACCAGGATGAATCTCT
>NW_026014164.1:0-1981 GCF_020379485.1 Brassica napus
ACCATCAAAACACTATAACTGATTTAATGAGCCATTCGCAGTTTCACAGTCTGAATTCGTTCATACTTACACATGCATGGCTTAATCTTTGAGACAAGCATATGACTACTGGCAGGATCAACCAGGTAGCATTCATAAATCAGGACAAGACCACGTCATATTCCCGCAAACACATGGAAAGTGGGACAGACGCAGACTTGACCGTCATCTTTTGTCCGGAGACAAACGTGCTTAGCGGGACAGAATTTCTTCGGGTCACCGCCATAATATTTCCGCAACCGAGATCTCAGCAACAGCTTATTCACCTTGCGAACAATGCATAAACTATGCAAAGACGCAAGGATCACAAGTGCCGGGCTTATGTGTTCACGACTTCCCCACCGAAGGAGATGCCGCAAACAACATTTTAAGCAAAGCTTAACAATTCCTTCCAGATAGGTACGCAACACAGGCCCCGGATCAGTTCAACAAGCATAAAACTATGCTAGTGAAGAAACTGAGGAGGATAGTTGGTCTGTAGTTGGGTGCGCGAGCACAGAGCCTACAAACACTAGCTATCCAATCACCACTCATACGCCGAATGTTCATTGCCCCGCTAACATCAATCTTTCCAACCACTCTTGAGATGTATCAAAAAAGCAACTGGAAGACGGATGAAACCAGGCCAAGACCATGCAGCGCGAAAATTTGAAGTTAGGGGCAAAACGGTCCACCGGAAAATTCGCCGGAAAAGTTCCGGAAAATTCACCGGGGACAATCCGGCCATCGACCTCAACCAGCCTCGATAGTGTTGGACCGAACAGTCCAACACTACGTACCCGAACCGTTCGGGTACTGGGGGGTAGGAGGCTCAGAGAGTGCCTACCCTTATATATACAAAACGCTTTTTTTCAGTCTGTCACCAGTAGACATTGGTTGTGTTCCGGGGAGTATTTTTAATGTAAAAAAAAAATACTTCGAATTTGAATCTGATTTTTTTGCATGCTTCATAAGGATGGTTAAAGCTATTTTCTGGTAAATTTTCATAAATTTCTTTTGCTTCTAACCATGTCTTTTGCATGCTACAAAGGTCGGAGTTTCGTGGTCTAAACGGATGTCTACAGCAACTTTTGATCAACACTTGACATCCTAAACTCTTTGTTGACATATTGTTGATGTTTCCTTTCAGAAAACTTTCTTCAAAAATATTAATTTTTGCATTTTTGGCTTCGCGGGTGATTTTGGCTGTCCGTGGGTGATTTTGGCCACGTGGGGGCTGTCTGTTCAGTACACAACGGACGTCCGTGTGTGTCCGTCAGCACACACAGGACGTCCGTGGCCGTCCGTCAGCACACACAGGACGTCCGGCTGTCCATCAGTACACATATCAGCACGCTCCGTGGACTGTTCGGGTGATTTTTGGCCCACGTGGGCTTCTGTTCAGTACACACAGGACGTCCGTCAGCACACGCAGGACGTCTGTGGCTGTCCGTGTGTGTCCGTGTGTCCGTCAGTGCCACACAGGACGTCCGTCATCACACACAGGACGTCCGTCAGCACACGCAGGACGTCCGTGGCTGTCCGTGTGTGTCCGTGTGTCCTCATGCACACAGGACGTCCGTCAGCACACACAGGACGTCCGTCAGCACTGCAGGACGTCCGTCAGCACACGCAGGACGTCCGTGGCTGTCCTTGTGTGTCCGTGGTGTCCGTCAGTGCACAAGGACGTCCGTCAGCACACACAGGACCCGTCCGTCAGCACACGCAGGACGTTCGTCAGCACACGCAGGACGTCCCGGTCGTACACACAGACAGCCGTCAACACCAAAGACGTCCTGTCCGTCACGTCAGTACACAGAGACGGTCCGTGGCCGTCCGTCCAGTCAAGCACACACAGACGTCGTCAGTACACAGAGGACCGTCCGTGCCGTCCGTCAGCACACACAGGGCGTCGCGTCCAGCACACGCAGGGACTTCCGTGGTTCCGTGTGTCCGTCAGTAC
>NW_026014165.1:0-32008 GCF_020379485.1 Brassica napus
CCATCACGAGGGGAAGATCTCCAGGGGGCGCATAACTATGCGATCAACTCGGATCAGGTCGGACCACGGGAAACACATGGACTCGCAATCAAGGGTATGACGAAAACACCTTCTGCGAGTTCCCCACCAATCCCGAGGACATTCCACCCAACCAACTGCAAATTCTTGGGAGCAAGCTGGCCGCGAACTACTCGCTGGAGAGCTCTAGGAAGTACCGCGTCAAGGAACTGATCCTCGATTCTGATCGCCCTCCAAAGACGGACAGAATCCGTCCGCTGAAAAATCCCCTCAACAAAACCAGCCTGGGGATAAACGTGACAGGAGGCCAGACGACAAAGGGAACGATAACAATCGCCGCAGAGTCATATGATCATCGGAGGATCACAATACTGCGGCGACACGTGTCGGCCATCAAGCTTCCAACGAAGGCGGAGTCGAGCGCAAATTGGTCTACATGGTCTCCTCAAGGAGATGGCCATAATTGCTCGATCACCCACAAAGGAAGAGGCCGGCGGCATCGATCAACCTCACTGCGACCCGCTCGTCATAGATCTCGTTATACGAGACTTAGAAGTCGAAGGGTACTCGTCGACACGAAAGCACGGTCAACGTAATCTTCCGCGACACTCTCAACGGATGAGCATCGAACTCGGAGAAGTAATTCCGACGCCAAAACCACTCACGGGTTTTTCAGGCGAAGTATCGATGACTCTTGGATCGATTTAATTGCCAGTCATGGCCAAGGAGATCACGAAAATCGTCGAGTTCATGGTGGTCGATCATCCCGCTATCTACAACGTGATCATGGGAACCCCATGGCTCAACGCCATGCATGCAGTTCCGTCAACCTTCCACCTGGGTCTCAAATTCCCAACCCCAAGCGGAGTCGCGACCATCTGGGGGTGCCAAAAACAGTCGCGGCTATGCTTCCTCGCAGAGCACAAGTTATGGCAAATCACGACTTCTGCAGCTGTAAACGGCAAGCATACGAAGATAGACCAATCTTCGGCCAAAAGCACCCCGGGAAAAAAACGAATTAAAAACGTCTACCAACGCAAACGCATCGGAAGTCGAAGCTCGACACAAGTCTGAAGCCCACGCTACAACTCAACCGGAACATCCGGAAAATAGCATTGACCCAGCCACGATCGACAAGGTCAAAGCGGACATCACGACATCTACCGCCGAGTAAGAACACTTTCGGCATGAAACAGAACTACGAGATGGCTTGATCCTCGAAAGGGGTACGTAGGCAGCTCGTCAAAAGACGAGTTCAGCTATCCCCCTTTCTAAAAAGGGGGGGAGTGGGTGCGTATACTCGTATACTCCCACTTAAAAATCGCCATTATTGTAATAGAGTTTTTAAGAAACTTCAAAAACTTTTACTACAATATACGTTGTCCTTTTTATCGGAAAACGTTTACGCTTCAGTTAAACACAAAAATTTTTCAGGACACGCCTGGAAACATTAAGACTCTTGTCTGCAGCCACATCCGGCCCAAAAATCGTAAAAAAATCATCATCCTTCAAACGCACAAAGATACACGTATAATCCTCGAAACAACTGCGAGACGTCGCAAAGTTAAAATTCAAAGATAATACGAACAAATTGTCCGAACGCGACCACCAAAACCTTACACCCCGTTCGTCGATTGGCCCCGACAAACACGCCAGCCGTCTTAAACAAACGCAATTTGATCACTCTTTTGATCTTTAAAAACGTCCAGCACAAGGACAAAAGCGCGCTACAACAAAAATCCAAAATTTTGGTTTAGCACTTCCAGATAATTCTGAGAAGATGCTCGATTCGTACCATACAAGTCATATAAGCCGAGAACATATCGCGGACTTTAAATCGGTGCGAATCAGGAAGAAATCGCAACAGGAAAAACGATAGCCGCTAGTCACCGCATAAACCTTAACCGAAAGTAAACCTAGGTCTTGCCCTAAACCCAACGCTCTGGTCTCAAACATCTCAAGGCATGATATCTAAAAGATACGAGATCCTAAACCATGTCTCTCCGTTCGTATCTCAATGTTCTCGAAAATCGTAAAGATAAATAATTTTTACGAAAATCACGATCGAACCAACAGATTGAACGTCTCATCGGAATTAAATATGAGACGACAACTCATATTTACTTCAAACCTACTCAGGAAAACTCGAAAACGAAAACATTCATCATATAAATAACCACATAAAGCGGTAAGGGGATTCAAAGCCACCAACGGCCAATCCCGATAAACGATAAAAACGGCCAAAACAGGCCCGTTAGGTAAGGATGATCCAGCACAAGCTATCCGATCATCCTTACCTAAAGCGACCTGCAAAAAGGACAATGGAGTTGGATGAGTAACCTAATCTTACTCAATGAGCTGGCGGCCTCTACCTGCAACCTAGACTCTAACCCAGACAACCCAAAATAACAATCAATCTAGCCCTAGCATGCAATAAAAGCTAAGGCTAAGCAAACCGTTACTAAGTTAGACTTGGCCTCCTGCCATGATCTAGCTTCAAGTAACGGGAACCTGCATTAAACAAGTCAACAACCAATCCATAATTATCAAAGAGACACCATGTCTAATCCGGTACCTAAACAGACTTAGGACTTAATGTCAGAACCTGCAAGCAAATCACAACAATAATAAGATACTAACTACCAACGACTCGATCTAACTCGTAAAACCATATATCGGTGCTACATTAACTCGAGGGTTCCATACCCCCTACGACACTCTAACACAACACAATACACTACCCCGGGAAATGGTGACTTAGTGTTCATCCTCTCTATCGGCAATATCCTATCTTCCTACCACAAAGGCCAGAAGAAGGAACTTTCAACCGACCGCGGCCCACTGTCCTTCGGGTTACCGCGCGACAGCCCACAGTCCTCCGGGTCACTGCCACATTACACCGTCGTGTAATCACTCAGCCATAGGCCATGATCTCGTCTCTCTGAGTCTTCCCGATCCAGAGAATAAGGGGTTTCCTTGAACCCGCTGAATACGAGGGCGAGGAAACACTAATCAACCCCAAACAAGCCTAGTATGGGCGGGTTACGCACATACTGTCAGCACACTCACACAACACAAACTCAATCTAGAACCTAATGTAATGATAAAGTTCTAGACACTAACCAGACACTCGACTCTACAACACAAACAATAGTACCAATAGTCCGGCCTATATGGCCTAAGACCTTAGTACTAACAACTAAACAATAATATCAATACTAAACAAATAATCAAACCATTATCCAGATAGTTCAGACTCCTGCTATTAAACTATCTTTAAAGATAACGGGAACCTGCACTCAACCAAATCAACACGGAAGAATATAAAACATGATGCATCATAGCCCTAGTCAGGTTATTATCTCAGTCTTAATTCCATTCATCTCAGCTTAGCCCTTGCTAAACTGAGTGTGGTTCATAAATAAAATAACCCTAAGGACTCTACCTTTCAATAATGTGAGCATTCTACTCTATATGCATCTCGATCTAACCTAAGCTCCAAGTGGAACTCAAACAAACCAACTCACAGTGTTCTAGGCGAGAAGCAGCTGGTTGATCGGAGAGGACTTTTCCAAAACCCAAGATGAACATCTTGACTGGACTGGACTGAACTGATCTCGACTTAGATAGACCCTCGGCTTGATAATGAATACACTAACCGTCTGGACGGACTGATCTGTACAGAACCTCCTTTAGCTGCTAGACAGTTCTTCGGACTTCCCGGCGGTATCGAGCAGAACTTCGTCTGATCTGAAACCGTGGAACTGAACTAACTCTGGGCATCACCTCCACTTGATCATCAAAGGAACTGACTGGTCTGCACGAAATCATTTGGAAAGAGCTTCCGCGTCACAATCGTATAGAATCGCCGATTGGACGGAACTGGCCTTCTCGGTGAGAATCGACTACACTCTAAGTTGACCACTTTGCTTCTCTCTCTCTTTCTCTCTGGCCACGTGACTTGATTTCATCTGAGCTGATCTTCATTTGATTGACCTTCAGTTGGACAGAACCTTCCCTAGGCGCTGACTCGAAATCAATAGAGAACTGATCTCGAAAACTCTCTAAAACTCTCGAAATAGCTGGGAATCACTTGCTTTCTTTTTGTACTTTTCTCTAACGTTTTTAACTGGCTTTGAACAGGTCTGGATGTCCTCAAATGAGCTGTCGTGGCCTATTTATAGAATACAGCACACAATCAGATTCAGGTTGGTGGCAGCCTGTGTGTCGCTTCGCATGGCTCCGGACGCATGCGTGGCGGCACCTTGTGCTCCACATGGCTGGCTGCATGTCCAGGACACATGCAGGACGCCAGCACTCCTCCCAGATGTCAGGCTGCATGACTGGAACTCATGGAAGGCGCCACAGCATCACACACATGGCTGAACGCATGCTTCGGTTGCATGCGCGGAGACACCTCGTGCTTGGTCGATCCACCTCGTGCTTGGTGGATCCACCTCGTGCTTCTACATGTCAAGCTGCATGTGCAGCTTCCATGCACAGCGACACCTCGAGCTTCTGTAGACACTCAGCTTGGTGGACAGTTGACACCACGTTCTGAACCCATGCAACAAGTCACCTCGAGCTTCTCGGTCCATTGGCCTGATTTCAGTCCTTGGCGGTAAATATTTCCCGATCCTTCGGCTTCATCGAAGACTTGCATAATACCGAAATTAGAGTTTTCGTCTAATTTCGGGTTTTTCCGTCGTGCTTCGATCCCGTCGTGCATGCTTCCCGTCGTGCTTCCTTTCCGTCCTGCTTAATTCTGTCATGCTTCCAATGTCTTCAAAATAATATTCCGCTAATACGAAGTTTCGCGGAAAACTTCGTGCTGAAGAAACGTCATTCTTCACAAACGTCGAGCTTCTAAACCGTCGTGCTTCCAAAAATGTTATTCTTCCAAAATGTCTGTCTGATCAATCTAAGGCATCTTCTAACTATGGTCGAGCAACTTCTTCGACTCATAGTTAACTCACGATCACTTCTTCGCCACTTCGTACTTCAAAACTTTTCGATTGATCCTTATCACCCGCGACTCGACCACCACAAAGATACTCGACCATTCTCTTTTTTTTTTTAACGGGTTTCTACAACCTCCTTCCCTCTAAAGTTGGTCCTCCACAAACCCGAAGTCTCCGGACGTTTAGCCAAATGGGCTGTGGAACTAGGGGAGTACGAGGCTCTAATCGCAGGACTAACTCTCGCCCATCAAATGGGGGCAGAAAACATGCATTAATGAACAATCCTAATGTCAATTACCACAACTCAGCAATTTATAGTTGGGGCTAATCCCTCCTAACCTATTTCAACCCTAAAATCAAACAATGGAAGTACTCAGACATGGCTAAGCAGTTCATAATATCAATTAGGTAAGAAAACTTCATTAGAATAGTAAAAAGATATTAATGAAGTTCCAATCACAAATTATAACTTTGGATCTTCTCTCCAATCTATCAAAATCCTAGAAAATCTTGTTGTGAAAAATAATAAAACAAGAAAGCACACTTTGCCTCTAACATGGTGGCGAAGCTTATATAATTAGGTTAAAGCTCGTCCGGGGTAATCTTGTAAATTGGTGAAGACTTAGGCTTCAAGTCGTTCAATGGGGAAGCTACTGCTTCGACCCAGTTTGACACATAATCAACAGCGACTAAGATGTATTTATTCCCGTAGGAGGAAGGGAAAGGACCCATGAAATCTATTCTCCAACAGTCAAATACTTCTACTTCTAGAATAGATTTATGTTCCATTTCATGTCTTTTACTGGTTTTTCCTCTCCGTTGACATCTGTCGCATTGTGCTATGAATGCATGAGCATCGCGAAACATGGTTGGCCACCAGAATCCTGCTTGAAGGATTTTTGATACCGTTTTAAAGGTCGTAAAATGCCAAGCATAATCGGATCCATGGAAATAGAATAAAATGTCGTGTATCTCGGTTTTGGCAACACAGCGTCTATACATGCCATCAGAGCATTTTTTGTAGAGATATGGTTCGTCACAGTGATATCTCCTAACTTCTCTTAAAAACTTTGGTCTCTATGTCAGCAGCTAAATAGTTAACTATATTAGCATACCAAGGTCTGCTCTTTGAACCTCGCCCGACCGCGTGCACTTCCCGATGCAGAATTTCATCTATGGGGGAATCACGGTCTGGGTACAGCGCGTTGTAAGCAACATTAACTTTTATATCGAACGTGAGGGTTCTGGGATTCGTCTTTTTGCTTAGATCATCTGAAGTGTCGATTGACATACTATCGTTGTCATCGATCGACCTGGTACTCTCGTTAATGTCGCCATAAATATCTATTTACTATTCAAATGAAATTTGATACCACTAAAATTACCCTAAGGAGTGATTTATACTCTCTCAAATAAGAGGTCGAGTTGTAGTACTTAGGGATCGAATTCACAGGGAGCTAGGGAACCTAAGAAATCTAATATGATTTGTTAAGCAGAATGTTTTAATGGTTTTCAATGTAAATTGCAGTTTTTATCAAGCAAGTGTTTTCTTATTTGGTTGGTTGAGGTTTTGGTGTTTAAAAAGAAATAGCTAGACTTAGGGCTTTTATTCAGGAAACTTGGGATTATAATCCTATAGATGCCTAATGAGTTGCATGCATGATAATGTAAAGCTCAACTACTTCTTCAACAAGTCTATCAGCTTGTAAATTGGTGAAGACTTGGGCTTCAAGTCGGCTGTGACCAAACGAGATTTCTGCGCGCTTCGCTGTCGATCGATGTCAATACATGAACATCGATCGATTATTCCTCTTCATTATCGACCGATGGTCGAGCTCGATGGTCATCTCGGGTGCTTGCTCCAAATATCTCCAAAATGCTCCTAAATCATCACTTATCTCCAAATCACTCATGATCCTATAAATATTCTAAATAGACTCTATAATATAATAATTAATAGTTAAAACACTTATAAACCATGGATGAAAGTGGGTCAAATCCATGGTCTATCAACTCTCCCAGACTTACCCTTCTGCTTGTCCTCAAGCAAAACAAACAGGAAGTCTCTCTGAAAGAGGTTTGAAAACAGGCAGGGACTCACATGATTTAAAACTTAGAATCATCATCTCTTCGATATTGCAATCCACATCTAAAAAGTCCCAATCACAAAAGCACATTATACAATATCCTAGCTTAGCAACCAAATTCATCTAGCCAACAACTTAGCAAATCTTGTCTGACATTCTCCTCTACCAACTTCATTTCTTAGCATAAATAAAAGTGTAGGCTTTACCTTGGGGGTATTGGTGCAGCCTGGGTATGGCTTCTGCTCCTGGATCGCTCGAAGGGGAATGGAAGAGGGTTGTCCGTGGAGGCTAGTAGCACTCTGCTGGACTATGGACGTCTCCCTGAAGCTATGGAATAGCGATAGAGATGGTTTGCTACTCAAAGACACAAGATTACCCTGTATTGTCTAAGATGGTTTTCACTAAGGAATTCCTTCCCTAAGGTGAGATCAATGTTCCTTTAGCTGAACAGAGAAAGCAGGAAACGAGACAACTCTTTGCTGTAAGTTTCTAATTGAAAAGTTGAATGACTCTCACAAAGTCTGCGTAGAAAGATAAATAGAAAACCCCCAACAACCATAATTATAAACCAAGATGGTTTAATCTAATTCCTAATCTAAACCCAATCGAATTGGTTTTTTTATTAAATCCTAAACCTACCCGAAATTGATTTAATTTAAAATGAAATCAAATTATACTGAAATAAAATTAAACCAACAGGCTGGTTTATCTTGATTCTCCTCTTCTGATTTAAGCTCCACGGATTTGGCTAAGTGTTGAAGGCTCTTCTCTTGTGCTCTCAGTCTTGATCTGGTTACTGGTCCACTCCACAAGCTGGCTAGCTCATCTGGTTCTTCTCTGCTCAAGTCTGGTTCTTCTCTGCTCAAGTCTGGCTCTCCTCTTCTCAAGTCTGGCTCTTCTCTGCTCAAGTCTGGCTCTTCTCTTCTCAAGTCTGGTTCTTCTCTGCTCAAGTCTGGCTCTCCCTCGTTAGACTCACTCAGCTCTCCAATGTCTCTACTCATGGCTGCACCATCCCCTCCTCCTTTAAAAGGATTTGACCTCAAATCCAGTTCATCTGCAACAAAAGGGATCAAGTCAGACACATTGAAAGTAGAACTTATAGTATACTTACCTTCAAGATCAATCTGATAAGCATTGTTGTTGATTCTTTTCAACACTTTGAAAGGGCCATCTGTCCTTGGCATCAGCTTTGATTTCCTTTCAGTAGGAAACCTATCCTTCCTCAAGTGTATCCACACGAGATCATCTGGTTCCAGCACCAACTCCTTACAGCCTTTGTTCTTCTATCTTGCATACATCTTGGTGCACGACTCTATGTTCTTCCTGACCTGCTCATGCATAGACTTAACAAACTCGGCCTTTTTCTTGCCATCAAGGTTAGCTTGTTCTTTCAAAGGTAAAGCAAACAAGTCTAAAGGAGATAATGGATTGAACCCATACACAACCTGAAAAGGAGTCAGCTTAGTAGCTAAATGCATTGACCTATTGTATGCAAATTATACATGAGGCAAACAATCTTCCCAAGTCCTGATGTTCTTTTTAATGATAGCACGCAGCAAAGTGGACAGAGTCCTATTGACTGTTTCAGTTTGTCCATCAGTTTGTGGGTGAAAAGTAGTTGAAAACAACAGCCTAGTTCCTAGTTTTCCCCACAGAGTTTTCCAGAAATAACTAAGGAACTTAGAGTCTCTATCAGACACTATAGTCCTAGGCATGCCATGCAATCTAACAACCTCTCTAAAGAAAAGATCAGCTACTAGAGATGCATCATCAGTCTTATGGCAAGGTATGAAATGTGCCATCTTAGAAAACCTGTCAACTACCACAAAGATACTATCTCTACCTTTCTTGGTCCTAGGCAATCCTAAAACAAAGTCCATAGAGATATCAACCCAAGGCTCAGTAGGGATGGGGAGTGGCGTGTACAAACATGTTGGTTGGACTTTGGACTTGTCCTGCTTGCACACAACACACCTGGAGCATACCTTCTCCACCTCTTTCTTCATGCTCGGCCAATAGAAGTGTTCCTGCAAGGTAGACAGTGTCTTGGTGACTCCAAAGTGACCCATCAACCCTCCTCCATGAGCTTCCCTGACATAAAGTTCTCTCAAAGAACCACAAGGGACACACATGCGGTTATCATAGAAAAGAAAACCTTTCACTTGATAAAATTTACCACTAGCATGTTTTTTAGTCTGTCTAAACACTTCCTGAAACTCTGGATCATCAGCATAAGAAGACTTAAGGTATTCAAATCCCAAAATCTTTGTTTCCATTGAAGATAAAAGAACATACCTTCTGGATAGTGCATCAGCCACGACTTTTTCCTTACCTTGCTTGTAGTAGATGACATAAGGAAATGTCTCAATGAACTCAACCCACCTAGCATGCCTCTTGTTCAGCTTCTGTTGACCTTTAAGATGTTTAAGAGATTCATGATCTGTGTGGATCACAAACTCTTTAGGCCAAAGGTAATGTTGCCACACCTTCAAGGCTCTCACCAGGGCATACAGCTCCTTGTCATTGGTTGGATAATTCAAAGTGGCACCTCCAAGCTTCTCACTGAAGTAAGCTATAGATCTCTTCTCCTGCATCAACACAGCTCCAATTCCAACTCCAGATGCATAACATTCTATTTCAAAAGTTTTAGAAAAGTCAGGGAGTACAAGTAAAGGAGCACTTGTTAACTTCCCTTTCAGCAGTTGGAATGCTTCTTCCTGAGCTTGCCCCCAAGTGAAGCCTACACTCTTTTTGATGATTTCAGTCAGTGGGGCAGCAATTGTACTGAAATCTTTCACAAACCTTCTATAGAAACCAGCAAGTCCATGAAAACTTCTGACTTCTCCAATGGTTTTTAGGGATCGGCCACTCCTTGATAGCCTTCACCTTTTCCTCATCAACCTGTAGGCCCTGTGATATCACAACAAAGCCTAGAAACACAAGGTTATCTGTTCCAAAAGAGCATATCTTATAGTTAGCATACATGTTCTCTTGCCTAAGCACATCTAGCAATTGTCTCAAATGATCAACATGTTCTTTCATGGTCTTGCTATAAATCAGTATATCATCAAAATACACCACAACAAATCGACCTATCAGAGCTCTCAAGACATGGTTCATTAACCTCATGAATGTACTAGGTGCATTAGTAAGGCCAAAAGGCATGAAAAGCCATCCATACAATCCTAGCTTAGTTTTAAAAGCAGTTTTCCACTCATCTCCTTCTTTCATTCTAATATGGTGGTAACCACTCTTTAAATCAATTTTAGAAAAGACACATGAACCATGTAACTCATCTAGCATATCATCTAAGCATGGGATAGGATGTCTGTACTTAACTGTGATGTTGTTGATGGATCTGCAGTCCACACACATGCGCCAGCTCCCATCTTTCTTAGGAACCAGTAGCACATGTACAACACAAGGACTCAAGCTTTCCCTGATGTGGCCTTTCTCCAAGAGTTCATTGACTTGTTTCTGGAGCTCCTTTGTCTCAACAGGGTTTGTCATGTATGCTGGCCGGTTTGGAATGGAAGCTCCTGGTACAAAGTCAATTTGATGTTTAATACTCTAATGGGTGGTAAACCAACTGGGTTATCCTCTGGAAACACATCCCTGTACTCCTGCAAAAGACACTCAATCTCTTTTGGAATCACAGGGTCAGTGTTAGTAGAAGAGATCAACAACTCCTTGTAAACTACTAATATCAGGTTTGGTTGTTCAAGCATACCAGTTTTGATATCTTTAGTAGTAGCAAAGAGGTTCATCTTACTTACATGTTTGGATTCATCCAGCATCAAGGCTTTACCAGTGGCCTTATCTTCATCCCTTCTCTTCTTAAGATGCATTTGATCCTGGTGCACTTCCTGAGGCGACAATGGTACCAGCGTGATCTGCTTCTCTTTGTGAGTGAAGGTGTGTCTGTTGGTGAAGCCATCATGTACTGCCCTCTTGTCAAACTTCCAAGGGCGACCAAGTAGGATGTGGCTAGCTTCAAGAGATGCCACATCACAAGTGATCTCATCCTGTTATCTCCCCACGGACAGTAATACCTTCACTTGCTTGTTGATCTTTAGCCCTCCCTCTTCATTGAGCCATTGCAAGAGGTACGGCTTAGGATGCTTATACACTTCAAGACCCAATTTCTCCACCAGTTCCTCACTTGCTACATTGGTACAGCTTCCTCAATCAATGATCAAGCTGCAAACTTTGTCTTGGATTAAGCATCTGGTGTGAAAAAGTTTCTTTCTTTACGCACAACCTCTTTGACTTTAGGTTGAGCATTGAGGAGTCTCCTAGTGACCGGTAACTCTCCTCGGACAGGGTACTCCACGCCCTCATCTCCAGACTCCTGGTCGGATTCTTCGTCTTCAGAAACCACATCCCCATTGGCTAGAATTATCATCACCTTCTTGTTGGTACAATCGCTGGCATAATGCCCAAACCCATGACACTTGAAGCATTTGACATTCCTGGACCTGGTAGCTGTTGCTGGTCCCTTCCCCTTGTCATCTCGCCTTGCATCCGCTGATGTAGACCCCTCCCTTGACTTATCAGGTGTTTTATTGTAGAAACCCTTAAAAAAAAAGAAGAAAAAATGGTCTCGAGTATCTTTTGGGTGGTCGAGTCGCAGACGATCAGATTGTTCTTGTCTGAACCATGAGTCAAGTATGCCAATAGACAATGATTAGACAATGTGGTAGATTGATTCAAAGGACGTTTGAAACATGCCACTTTTGGAAGCACAACATGAAGACCGAAAATTGGGCGAAAAACCCTAAATTTTGGTATTACAAAATTTTTCGAAGAAGCTGGAAGCTCAGGAAATATTTTTCCTCAAGATCAGAGTCCAAGTGGGGTTTATTAAAAATACTCAGGCCATCTGAACTGGCGTAGAAAAATATTTGGGATTGATCGCGGGACGAAAATTCACCGGAAGGCCCGAAATAGGCCGAATTGACCGCGAAGCTCGAGGTGGCTTGATGTGTGTGTTCAGGACGTGGTGGCAAGCTCCTGGAAGTGTGTGTGTCAATGAAAGCAGGAGGTGATGCAGTACATCCAACCTGTACATGCAAGTAGACATGTGGAGCACGAGGTGTTGCGATCCATGCGACCGGGCCATGCGGCCAGACATGTGGAGGACGTGGTGTCTCCTTGCATGGAGCCAGGCCATGCATTCAGACAGGTATAGGGCGTGGTGTCACCTTTAATTTGAGCAGACCATGCTGAAAGACAAGTGGAGCACGAGGTGCCGCCGCGCATGCGTCCGGAGCCATGCGAAGCGACACACGGGCTGCCACACGGCCAGTTCCTGATTGGTTGCTGATTCCTATAAATAGGCCACGACCCCCTCTCATTTCAACCCATCCAGAACACATCAAACCTACTTCAAAACGTAAAGAGAAAGAAATGAAAGAAAGATCGAGTTTCGATAGTTTTCGAGCGATTTAGGCATTTTTCGAGAACAATTACTCTGCCGATTTTGAGTCAGCACCTGGAGAAGGTTTTTTTCAAGTCAAGAGAGATCAGTTCTAGTGGAGACCAGTTCAATACCAGGCTGGACGTGGGTCTACTTGAGAAGGACGGGAAAGGGTTCGGATCGCAGAAGTCAGATTTGGGGTCAAGGCCACGGTCAACCAAAAACTGTGAGTAATAATCAATTGATTGCTGAGTTGTTTTCATGCACGGTCCCGTTACTTGGAAGTTGGATCATGGCAGGAGGCCAGGTATAACTGAGTAATGGTTTGACTAGTTAATAATTGAGGTTATGGCATGCTTGTTATTGCTTGAGAACCGTAGTAGCATGCTAATGGTTAGGTTGATTGGTTAGTAAGCGAATGCGGAATGCTTAGATGATATCGCTAAGTTGTGGATAGTTAGGTATTCTTGAATTAGTCTTATGATAGATTCTGGAATATGATTGATTGTGTTAATTTGCGATTAATACCAGGAACCTTGTGTTATTTTACCGGGTTTAGTATTAATCATATATTGGCCATATAGCATTGGTGTAACCCACAATGCTAGGCATGTTTAAGGTGGATGTGTTGATTTTGTGGTGACTATTACTAGGAACCTTGTGTTATATTACCGGGTTTAGTATTTGTTGTATATTGGCCGATAGCATTTGTGTAACCCACAATGTTAGGCATATTGGGTTGAGTTAGTGTTCCTTCAGACCCCGTACCCGGCGGGTTCAAGGAAACCCTTTATTCGCTGGATCGGGAAGACTCAGATAGACGGGGTCATGGCCTATGGCTGAGTTATTACACGACGGTGTAATGTGGCAGTGACCCGAAGGACTGTGGGCTGTCGCGCGGTGACCCGAAGGACAGTGGGCCACGGTCGGTTGAAAGTTCCTTGTTCTGGCCTTTTTGGTAGAGAGATAGGATATTGCCGATAGTGAAGGAGGAACATAACGTCACCAGGGCCCGAGTTTGTTATATATATTATATAGTGTTTGGGTTGTTTAAACCCTGGTTTAAATCGAGTTTGAGATTGATGATGAGCTAGTAATTAGCATAATGCTAGTTATCTTGCTAATGCTAATTATCTTGCTATCGTTTACCGCTGCGTATTTCAGATATTGCTTATTGTTATTGAATTGTGTTGTTAGGTGAACCTCTCGCTTTAGATTGTTTGGGGTGGGATAGCGAGGGGTTGTATTTGCTAGTTGGGGATTGTAACTCGCTGAGTAATGCTAGATTACTCACTCCTCACTCGTTGTTGTTTTCAGGTGACCAGTAGTGAGCTCGTAGAAGGCGCGGGAGGCTAGGCTGGCTGGTGTAGATTTGCATCTTTTTGCGTAAGACGCTTTCAGACTATAAGTATGTACTTTCGCTTTCTTGGCATGCCACCACTTGTATAATATTTTTTGTATTGTAAACCAGATATTACATAAGATAAATAAGCGAATGTTTTGTGGAAATGCCTTGTTGTTCTGATATTAGCTTGTCCGAGCTAACACAGCGTCAGATTGGAGTACGGGTTGAGAAGCCTTAGGCTTTTGTCTGACGGGACGTGTTAGTGGGCGGCCTGGCCTAGTTAAGAATTGCACTTTTTGTAACTTTGGCTGGATTGCCCGTTAACCCGTCTTGTAGCGCTCCCAAACCTCGGTAGACGGTCAGGCCGTCGGTCATGTTCTTGTTTGATTGTTGGCCGGTGGTTCGACCTATGCTTAGAATGGTTCGGGGGTGTTACAGAGGTGGTATCCGAGCATGGTTTCCTCCATACATGACACAAGTGCTTTTTAAAGATTTTATCGTGTCAAAGGAGTCGCAAAAAGATGATTAGGAAACCAGCCGCTTCCCGTAGTAGGAATATGACTTACCCTTTTGATTGTGTGCAGATGGCTAATCACGGGACAGGTTATGATGGACGAGATTGGATATGGGGAGAGGGTATGGATTGGACAGGCGGATGATTGGGTTACAGATCTGATCAGGATGATGGAAATGGCATTAGTGAGATGTTTGGACACGATAGGAGCCCTCTGCAGAGAACAAGATCTTTTCCAATTTACGGTAACCGGACTAGAGTGAGGGATGACAGTTTGGCGAGTATTGGCCCAAGTCATAATTGGGACCAGAGACATCAACATGATCAATCCGTTCAATCAAACCCAAGGCCAGATCAGAACCGTGCCACCAAAAGACCACAAGATCAGGGAACCAAAAATACCCTGAAGCTTTTACATGATGTGATGACTGAGGCACTTGGTAACAAAGGCAGGCGTACTCAACCCCCTGAAGTTTCCAAGCTATTATCTACCATGAAGAACATTGGATCCCACAAGTCCAAAGGAGGATCCGATCCTAGTGAGGCCGGCAAGTGGATTACTATGATGGAGAAGAATTTTGAAGCCATGGAGTGCCCGGAGGAGTACAAGAAGAAGATCGCTGTGTACTACTTGGAAGGTGACGCCACAGGATGGTGGGACAGCATAGACAGGCAGTGTGGACACACCATCACATCATGGGAGTCGTTCAAGATGGAGTTTGATAGGAAATACTTTCCTCCAGAAGCGAAGCATCGGTTAGAGCGCCAGTTCATGAACCTTGTTCAAGGAGATAGGCCCGTAAGGAGTTATGAGTCGGAGTTCATAAGGTTGAGGCGACATGTCTTTGATGGGCATGAAGATGAAGCAACTATGATCCGTAACTTTATGTACGGACTGTAGCCGGAGCTTGGAAGTCGTTTAGCAGGAAGCAACTTTAGCAGCTTATCTGAGCTAGTGGAAAAAGCTGTTAATGTTGAAACATTATTGGAGGCTGAAAGGAAGACCTTACCACATTCTGGTGGACACACAAAGTTTAGCCAAGGAGAAAGGCCATATTTCAACAAGGGTCCAATATCTTACAAAGGCAAAGGGCGAGGATTTGGAGGCCAAGCCAACAATCGTGGTAACACTGGGGTATGTTACACATGTGATCAGCCGGGACATATTTCAAGGTTTTGTCCCAAAATTCAGCTGAATAACCAACGGAGTAACCAGCTGGGTTATTCATCGATAAGGATGGAAGATGTCACTTGTTTCTCTTGCGGTATGAAGGGCCATTATGCATCGTCATGTCCAAACAAGCCAATCAATGCGACCCCTCTCGCGATCCGAACACCTCCTAGCCGTCCAGCAATTGAGCCAGCACCAAAGAAGCAAAACCTAGGAGGAAGGGTTTATGCCTTAGGTGTAGAAAACCCAGACAATGCAGGACCGTCAAGCGGTCCCATCACAGATATTGTGGGTTCTTAACCTCCTCTTTTTATTGAATGGAATTTAGTTGTTGGAATCTAGTTAGTAGGCTGGTTAGGCATAGATTGCTTGATCTCTAGGTTGCGCGTTTAGAAATTTTGGATTATGATTGATGGTTGTGCGAATTTGATTAGTTTTTGTGATTTAGATATTGTTGATTGGGTTACTGTGGCAGGAACCATACATGTTGCTGGTAAACCCACACATGTATTGTTTGTCTCGGGGGCAACACATAGTTTTGTGACCCCTGAAGTAGCTGCCCGGTTTTGGGATTGTTTTGTGGTTGACAGGATAGATGTGGTCGTCTTGACCCCCGTAGACCGAACACTTCAAGCAAATCAGTGTATCAAGAATGTTCCATTGGTCATTCAAGGCAAAGAATTTGTGGCAGATTTGTTAGTCGTGCCTTTGAAAGGGTACGAAGTAATCCTTGGAATGGATTGGTTATCGAACTATGAAGTTCAGATCGACTGTGGAAAGGGAAGGTTGTTGTTCGGCAGAGGTAAACGACCAGAGATGGTATACTATGGAATCAGTCCTAGTATGACCGTTTCTTTGGTAGCGGGAATGAGAGTACAAGATTTGTTTCAAGACGGGGAAGTATATTTTGTGACCTTATCGGTTAGTGGAGGAGCCACTAATGATAAAGTTAAGGTCGAAGAAATTGAAGTGGTCCAGGAGTTTGAGGGTGTATTTGCGCCACTAAAGGAACTACCTCCACCTCGGAGTAATCCCTTTACTACTACTTTGGAGCCTGAAGCAAAACCTATAGCTAAGGTACCATATCGGATGGCACCTGCGGAGTTGGCCGAGCTAAAGAAGCAATTGGAAGATCTATTAGAAAAGGGATTCATCCGGTCAAGCTCTTCACCTTGGGGAGCTCCTGTGCTATTTGTGAAGAAGAAGGACGGAAGCATGAGGCTGTGTATCGATTATCGTGGTATGAACAATATCACGATAAAAGATAAGTATCCTCTTCCGAGGATAGACGAGTTGTTAGATCAACTAAAGGGAGCTAGGTTGTTTTCAAAGATTGATTTGGCATCAGGGTATCACAAAATTCCTATTGCCAAGTCAGACATTATGAAGACGGCGTTTCGGACGAGGTATGGGCAGTACGAGTTTGTAGTTATGCCCTTTGGTCTCACAAATGCACCTGCTGCTTTCATGCGTTTGATGAATGAAGTGTTTCACGACTATCTCGACATGTTCGTGATCATTTTCATTGATGACATCCTGGTGTACTCGAGAAGTAAGGAAGAGCACAAAGAGCATCTGAGACTGGTTATGGATAGGTTACGGAATCAGAAGCTATTTGCCAAGTTCAGCAAGTGCTCGTTTTGGAAGAGAGAGATAGGATTTCTGGGTCACATAGTATCAGGAGAGGGCGTGGCTGCTGATCCAGAAAAGGTCCAAGCCATACGAGAATGGCCTCGACCTACCACTGTGACAGAGGTGAGGAGTTTTCTCGGACTTGCGGGCTATTATTGGAAGTTTGTTAAGGACTTTTCCTCTATTGCAAAGCCTTTAACTAAACTTAACGGTAAAGGAGTTCCTTTCTTATGGGTGGAAGAAACCGAGAAGGCTTTCAAGAAGTTGAAGGAAGCTCTCACGACCGCACCTGTATTAGCTTTGCCCGAGCAAGGTAAACCTTACACGGTTTACACGGATGCTTCACGAGTTGGGTTAGGTTGTGTTCTTATGCAATATGGTCGAGTCATCGCGTATGCCTCGCAACAACTACGGAAGCATGAGGATGACTACAGTACACATGACTTGGAGTTAGCGGCCGTGGTGTTCGCTTTGCGAATTTGGAGATCTTACTTGTATGGAGAAGAAGTGGAGGTATACACGGACCATCAAAGTCTTAAATACCTCTTCACTCAGCCAGATCTCAACCTGCGCCAGCGTAGGTGGATGAAGTTTGTGGCAGACTACGACATACGGATCCGCTACCATCCTGGAAAAGCGAATGTTGTTGCGGACGCCTTAAGTCGAAGAAAGTTGCACGCAGATTTAGAGAAAGAAGTGGAGCTGTTGAACCAGGAGTTGAAACAAGTGAAGTTAGTCGTTTTGGAAGGGCAGACAAGCGAGCCATTGGGACTTTAAGCGGTGAATCAGACCAGCTTGATTCAGAGAATTCGAGAGGAACAACTTAAGGATGAGAAGCTATTAAAGATCGCTGAGGAACTCAGAGGACAAGGCAGGCCAAATAGTGCGGGATACTACTTGGCGGAGGATGGAACCTTGGTAATTAATGGGAGGATCACGGTTTCTAAATGACAAGGGCTGAGAGATGAGATTCTAAGGATTGCACATCATTCTTTATTCAGTATCCATCCTGGAAGTTCGAAGATGTACCGAGACGTGAGGAGATACTATCATTGGCCGGGCATGAATAGGTCAGTAGCACAATGGGTTGCCCAGTGTGCAACTTGTCAACAAGTTAAGGTGGAACATCAAGTTCCAGGAGGATTGTTGCATAGTCATCTGATACCTCAATTGAAATGGGACGAATGTTTGGGTCACCTATCGTTCAATAGACCATGATTAAGCTGGAGACGATTCAGACTAATATGAACAAGGCTCATGACCGTCAGAAGAAGTACGCGGACCAGTCAAGAAGAGAAGTAACTTTTGAGATAGGAGATTGGGTTTATTTGAATGTTACAGCCCAAACAGGGAAGGACAGATTTGGCAAGGTCGGGAAACCAGCTGTAAGATTCATTGGTCCGTACAAGATCATCGGGAAAGTTGGTGAGGTAGCTTACCGATTGGACCTGCCAGCGGATATGCATCTACATCCGGTATTCCATGTTTCCATGCTTCGGAAACATATACGGGATCCAAGTGTTGTTGAGCCCGAGAGAATCGAGGAGTTGGAGACAAACCTTACGTATCCAGAAGGACCAATCAGATTAGGAGAACGGCGTATTCGGAAGCTCAAGAATCGTGAGATTGCTCAAGTACAAGTGTTCTGGGGAAGACAAAACAGAATTCATGTTACTCGGGAGGATGAAGCGAGATTTAAAACCGATCACCCGGTATTTTTCCGAGAGGACATTGTGATGGAAGAAGGAGGCCCCTCAGAGCCTTAGAATTCGAGGATGAATTCTTCTAACGGGGGGAGAATGTAGAAACCCTTTAAAAAAAAAGAAGAAAAAATGGTCGAGTATCTTTTGGGTGGTCGAGTCGCGGCTGATCAGATTGTTCTTGTCAGAACCATGAGTCAAGTATGCCACTAGACAATGGTTAGACAATGTGGTAGATTGATTCAAAGGACGTTTGAAACATGCCACTTTTGGAAGCACAACAGGAAGACCAAAAATTGGGTGAAAAACCCTAAATTTCGGTATTACGAAATTTTTCGAAGAAGCTGGAAGCTCAGGAAATATTTTTCCTCAAGATCAGAGTCCAAGTGGGGTTTATTAAAAATACTCAGGCCATCATAACGGGCATAGAAAAATATTTGGGATTGACCACGGGACGAAAATTCACCGGAAGGGCCGAAATCGGTAGAATTGACCGAGAAGCTCGAGGTGGCTTGATGTTTGTGTTCAGGACGTGGTGGCAAGCTCCTGGAAGTGTGTGTGTCAAGGTAAGTAGGAGGTTCTGCAGTACATGCAACCTGTACATGCAAGTAGACATGTGGAGCACGAGGTGGATCGGCCAAGCACGAGGTGTTGCGATGCATGCGACCGGGCCATGCGGCCAGACATGTGGAGGACGTGGTGTCTCCTTGCATGGATCCAGGCCATGCATTCAGACAGGTAGAGGGCGTGGTGTCACCTTGCATCTGAGCAGACCATGCTGAAATACAAGTGGAGCACGAGGTGCCGCCGCGCATGCATCCGGAGCCATGCGAAGCGACACACGGGCTGCCACACGGCCTGTTCCCGATTGGTTGCTGATTCCTATAAATAGGCCACGAGCCCCTCTCATTTCAACCCATACAGAACACATCCAACCTACTTCAAAACGTAAAGAGAAAGCAAAGAAAGAAAGATCGAGTTTCGATAGTTTTCTAGCGATTTAGGAAATTTTCGAGAACATTTACTCTACTGATTTTGAGTCAGCATCTGGAGAAGGTTTTTTTCAAGTCAAGAGAGATCAGTTCTAGTAGAGACCAGTTCAATACCAGGCTGGATGTGTGTCTACTTGAGAAGGACGGGAAAGGGTTCAGATCGCAGAAGTCGGGTTTGGGTCAAGGCCACGGTCAACCACAAACTGTTAGTTATAATCAATTGATTGCTGAGTTGTTTTCATGCAGGGTCCCGTTACTTGGAAGTTGGATCATGGCAGGAGTCCAGGTCTAACTGAGTAACGGTTTGACTAGTTAATAATTGAGGTTATGGCATGCTTGTTATTGCTTGAGAACCGTAGTAGCATGCTAATGGTTAGGTTGATTGGTTAGTTAGCGAATGCGGAATCCTTAGATGATATCGCTAAGTTGTGGATAGTTAGGTATTCTGGAATTAGTCTTATGCTAGATTCTGGAATATGATTGATTGTGTTAATTTGCGATTAATATCAGGAACATTGTGTTATTTTACCCGGTTTAGTATTAATCATTTATTGGCCATATAGCATTGGTGTAACCCACAATGCTAGGCATGTTTAAGGTGGATGTGTTGATTTTGTGGTGACTATTACTAGGAACCTTGTGTTATATTACCGGGTTTAGTATTAGTCGTATATTGGCCGATAGCATTTGTGTAACCCATAATGCTAGGCATATTGGGGTGAGTTAGTGTTCCTTCAGACCTCGTACCCGTCGGGTTCAAAGAAACCCCTTATTCGCTGGATCGGGAAGACTCAGATAGACGGGGTCATGGAATATGGCTGAGTGATTACATGACGGTGTAATGTGGCAGTGACCCGAAGGACTGTGGGCTGTCGCGCGGTGACCCGAAGGACAGTGGGCCGCGGTCGGTTGAAAGTTCCTTCTTCTGGCCTTTGTGGTAGGAAGATAGGATATTGCCGATAGTGAAGAAGGAACATAACGTCACCAGGGCTCGAGTTTGGTATATATATTATATCGTGTTTGGGTTGTTTAAACCATGGTTTAAATCGAGTTTGAGTTTGGTGATGAGCTAGTAATTAGCATAATGCTAGTTATCTTGCTATTGTTTACCGCTGCGTATTTCAGATATTGCTTATTGTTATTGAATTGTGTTGTTAGGTGAACCTCTCTCTTTAGATTGTTTGGGGTGGGATAGCGAGGGGTTGTATTTGTTAGTTGGGGATTGTAACTCGCTGAGTAATTCTAGATTACTCACTCCTCACTCGTTGTTGTTTTCAGGTGACCAGTAGTGAGCTCGTAGAAGGCGCGGGAGGCTAGGCTGGCTGGTGTAGATTTGCATCTTTTTGCTTAAGACGCTTTCAGACTATAAGTATGTGCTTTCGCTTTCTTGGCATGCCACCACTTGTATTATATTTTGTGTATTGTAAACCAGATATTATATAAGATAAATAAAGCGAATGTTTTGTGCAAATGCCTTGTTGTTCTGATATTTGCTTGGCCAACCTAACACAACGTCAGATTGGAGTACGGGTTGAGAAGCCTTAGGCTTTGGTCTGACGGGACGTGTTAGTGGGCGGCCTGGCCTAGTTACGAATTGCACTTTTTGTAACTTTGGCTGGATTGCCCGTTAACCCGTCTTGTAGTGCTCTCGAACCTCGGTAGACGGTCGGGCCGTCGGTCATGTTCTTGTTTGATAGTTGGCCGGTGGTTCGACCTATGCTTAGAACGGTTCGGGGGTGTTACAGATCCTTGGAGTACACAGATTTTGAAGTAGAGCCGTATGGAGTCTTGGTTGAACTCTTCCTCTTGTTTTGCTGCTCAATGAGAATGGCTTTGTGCAGTAGCTCATCCATGTCCTCATACTCCTGTAGCTCCAATCTGTCTTGTATGTCACAGTTTAACCCTCCTTGGAACCTAGCCATGGTTGCTTCAGCTCCTTCAATCAGGTCAGCTTTCAAGATGAGTGATTCCATCTCCTGGTGATAGTCCTCCACACTCTTAGATCCTTGAGAAAGCTTTCTCAATTTCTGGTGAAGATCTCTCCCATAGTGAGTAAGTACAAATCTTTTCTTCATCACAGTTTTCATCTCAAACCAGGAAGCTATCTGAGGCTCTCCATTGCGTCTCCTAGTGGTTGCAATATGTTCCCACCAGTTGATAGCATACCCACTAAATTCAGTGGTGGCTAATCTGACCTTCCTTCCCTCAGTAAACTGCTGGCAATTAAAGACTAACTCTATCTTCTTCTCCCACTCCAAGTAGGCATCTGGATCATTCTTGCCATGGAATGGAGGAATTCTCAACTGGAGATTTCCTAAGTTATCAGCTGCTGGTTGTCTGTGGTTATGGCGCCTGCTGTGTTGACTAGTCTGAGACTCGTCATCACTTTCATCAGCCTCATCACCATAGATCCTATGACCCCCAACTTCAACTCGTGGTCCTCTTATAGGTCCAATGCGTGCTCTTTGAGCTCCAACAACAGCTGCTGATCTCTCCTGTCTTGCAATATCATCAGGAAAGATTTCATTAGCTTGCTGAGCACGATTGTATTTAGCTTGCATTCTTCTGGTTATCTCAGCCATCATAGCCTCAAATTGAACTTGCTTGAGGTTAATTTGCTGAGCAGCCGGTTCTCCTACTTCCTCTCCATCTTGATCATCAGCCATTGTTCCTGAAAGACAAGTTAGCAAAGACAGAGGAATACAGACAGATTAAAAACACTCTCTCTCTCAGTTTCAGCTGCCAAGTCTCTGCTTTCCTCACAAGTTCAGTTAAGATTCAAAGCTCCACACCTAAGATCTAGAATAAACCCCAATCAATCAGAGAGAAAGTATTAAGAGATTTAGGCACCAGCTGACTTTACCACCCTGAGTTGGATTACTCTTCAGCTTTTTTTTTGTTTTTTGATTTGGATCAGAGATCTCTTTTCTTTTTTTTTTTTTTTTTTTTTTTTTTTTTTTGATTTGCAGGGTTGGCTCAGCTGGCTTACAACAGATAGAAAGATAAGAAAAGTGTTTGATGGAGTGAATGATCTGAGTAGACAAATCGCAAACCCTAACCTTCAAGTGGCTCTGATACCACTTGGTGCAGCCTGGGTATGGCTTCTGCTCCTGGATCACTCGAAGGGGAATGGAAGAGGGTTGTCTGTGGCGGCTACTAGCACTCTGCTGGACTATGGACGTCTCTCTCAAGCTATGGAATGGCGGCAGAGATGGTTTGCTACTCAAAGACACAAGATTACCCTGTATTCTCTAAGATGGTTTTCACTAAGGAATTCCTTCCCTAAGGTCTGATCAATGTTCCTTTAGCTGAACAGAGAAAGCAGGAAACGAGACAACTCTTTGCCGTAAGTTTTTGATTGAAAAGTTGAATGAGTCTCACAAAGTCTGCGTAGAAAGATAAATAGAAAACCCCCAGCAACCCTAATTATAAACCAAGATGGTTTAATCTAATTCCTAATCTAAACCCAATCAAAATTGGTTTTTTTATTAAATACTAAACCTACCCGAAATTGGTTTAATTTAAATGAAATCAAATTATACTGAAATAAAATTAAACCAACTGGCTGGTTTATCTTGATTCTCCTCTTCTGATTTAACCTCCACGGATTTGGCTAAGTGTTGAAGGCTCTTCTCTTGTGCTCTCAGTCTTGATCTGGTTACTGGTCCACTCCACAAGCTGGCTAGCTCATCTGGTTCTTCTCTGCTCAAGTCTGGTTCTTCTCTGCTCAAGTCTGGCTCTCCTCTTCTCAAGTCTGGCTCTTCTCTACTCAAGTCTGGCTCTTCTCTTCTCAAGTCTTTTTCTTCTCTGCTCAAGTTTGGCTCTCCCTCGTCAGACTCACTCAGCTCTCCAATGTCTCTACTCATGGCTGCACCAGGTATCGATCACAAGATGCAAGGACTTTCAAACAAGTATCTGGACCTGCAAGTAAACATTAGTTCCTATCCTCTCTCTCGACTAATTTTCTCTCCTAGTCAACGTCTGGTTATATTTGCAAGATCATTGACCAAGATTAGACAGGCTTCCATGAATCAAGCATTAATGGTGGTTGCCACCAAGGAGTTCACTTCTTTTTTACCTATATCCTAGGATTATTTGTGAAGCAAGCCTTAATGGTTGTAGCCACCAAGTCATGTTCTAATCCTTTACCTATAGAATTCTTATGAAGCAAGCCTTAATGGTTGTAGCCACCAAGTCCTGTTCGAATTCCTTCCTAATAAATCTCTAATAGATATATATATAATAATAATGATTTTTTTATCTATCTATCTACTATTCGAAAATAGAGAGAGAAATGGTGATTAATCTATCTACACATGGCTTTGCCTTCCAAACTTGTTTGAAAAATCCCATCCCATGTATTCCAAGCCCCAAGACAAGCAATTGTGTCAAGTTTAGTGTTGGAGGTCAGCTTTCGTTCCTTCAAACAATCTCAGCAAGTGTGAATAGTTGACAGGTTGATCCACTTTAGTACCTATATCTGCAATTAGTAACTCTAGAATGGTGCTAAAGAGTGGTTGAACTGATGTCTACTAAGTGTGGCGTAAGTGTCAGCTGAGATCTCCTCTCCATGGTGATGTGTGTCAGACATGTTTTATGTCACCTTTGGTACTAGTCAGCCTCGGTTTGTAGCGTCGTCGACCAATGTATGTCTACGAATGTCGGTCAATATGTTGTTGCATCTGTCGATCGATGTGGATGCTTCTGGTCGATGGGCAATGTAACTCTGTATCTCCACAAATTCCCCATGCATAGCTTCAATCTTGGAAGTCAAAGCACAAATGCTAAGATCCATTTGGAAATAGATGTCACCACATCTCCCATCAAGCCTCTCTTCTGTAGTGTTTGGAGCTCTAGAGATCTCTTCTACCAACTGATCTATCTCTTCTCTGGTGTGAAAGTCTTGTGGAGAATTCATCGGAGGTGAGTGTGGTGGACTGTTGTCGACTGATGCTGGTAAGCATTGGTCGATTGATGTTGGTAAGCGACTATCGATCGATGCATGTTGTCTTCTGTCGATCGATTTATGGCGAGAATAGTCGATTGCTTACCGAATTCTGGCTATGTCTTGCCTCATCTCTTCCATGCATGTAGTTAACTAACCGATGCTATCATTGAGGGGATGGTAGACACCATCGAGTTTCATCTGGAAATCACCTTCATACTTCCCTTGGGCTCCACAGACTCCATAGAACATCTCATTGATCTCGTCCTTGGTGTAGATCTCTGGTGCCAGCTTGGTCTGTGTGAATGAGCTAGCATGTTCAGGAAGACATATGTAGCTTGGCTCATCTCTCGAAGCTCTTTCCAGAAGTTTTCCGATATCTCTGTTGTGAACACGAATTGTGTGTCTCTCTAGATCTCTGGCGTATCCCTGTTCATCTTTGTAGACTCCTTCTGCCGAATTCTGGACGTCTGTCGGCCGATGTTGGGACGTCAACGTTGATCGATGGTCGAGTGGGATGGCAAGACCTTTGTTCGAAGCTTTTGTCTATGCCACCAGCTGCGTCATAGAACTCTTTTGTATCTTTCTGTTGGTATTCTAGAATGTTGCGTTGATGTACGAACATATTTTCTGCTCCATTGGCTGTCTGAAGGATGTCTACAATATCTTTTCTAGATACGTTCAGTATACGCACGTCTATTGCTCTTGCGTAGCCATCTGGGTCCATGAAAATAGTAAATTCGTCTCGTTATCAAATTTATATTTTTCGCTTACAGTGGTTTTTGGTTTAGAGCGAATATCGATCGATGTTGTATGAACGACGTCGATCGATGTTGAAGGATTTGTTTCGATCGATGGACGGCTTGCTCTGTCGATCGGATGGTTGTATCGTGTTCTTCCCAAAGCAGCTTCTGATCGATGTTGATCTGTTTCATCGCGTCTTTGCATGTTGAGAAGTTCCTCATATGTTAAACCTTCATGTAGTTCATCTGCTCTTGGCGCTACATTGCTGTTTCTACTCCATAGCTTTCGTGATGGTGATCATCTGCCCAACTGCCAATCGAGTAGTCTCACTCTCGCACTCAGTTGACTTCTGCTTCGATCGATGAGTGGTTGGCAATGTCGGTCGATGCTCGTTTCCGGTTTCTGATGAGGTTGAGAATCGATCGATGGTGAGACTGTTATGTCGATCGATGGTGCATTCCTTTTCCAAGAGGAATGACGTAGAAGTGTATCTTCCTCATCAAGGATGGCTTTGTACTCGGTAGCTCGTTCATCCTCATAGTCTTCATCATACTCTTCTGTATGCATGTTTTGTCTGGTGTATGCGGCAATAGTGGGGTTGTAGTAGTCGTTCTCCCAATCATCTGGACAACTATCGACCGATTTGTCCTGGGGTTTGTCGGTCGATTTCTTATTGCCCCTGTCGATCGATATTGCAGTGTGAGATTCGATCGACGCCGAGTATTCTGTCTCGTATTCCACTCCACAGTGCCAAGCTGCAATGATTCATGGATCATTAATTCTTCTGGAGGACATCTGTGTCTTCTTGACTGGAATGGGGTCGTAGTGGGTTTGGGGATCTATGAGCGTCAAGCACAACTGATTGGATTGCAGGTTACACACTGCTCCTACTGTTGACAAGAAGGCTCTCCCAAGCAATAGAGAAGAGTTCCAGTTTAGCTTGATTTCCTGGACATAGAAATCAACTGGAACTAGGGCATTACCAATCTGCACCTCTAGATCTCTCACAATCTCTCCTGAATTCCTCGGAGAACAGTCCACAAAAGTAAACAATTCATTGGAAGGCTCCACCTGCAGACCCAGATGGTCTGCCATAACCCTAGGTAGGATGCTGACTGATGCTCCTATATCGCACAAAGCATGTGGAAACTCAATACCCTTCACCGTGCATGGTATTTCGATTTGCCCATGAGCACTCTTCTTCTTCAATGTAACCCTCTTCCCCATCTTTTCTCTAGCTTCACAGAACATTCTCTTGAGGTCTTCTTCTTTCTCCCTTGTCGCTCTGAAGAACATCCACAATCTTTGAGTATAATAAGCCTCCTCGAATGGCTTATCTAGAGGAATCTTGAAGACTCTTTTTCGGAAACTTTTATTTTCCTTATCAATTGCCCCCCTCTTCAGATGCTTCTCCTTTTTTTCCTTTCTTTTCCTTAGGGTTCTTCCATAGGAACCCTATCGACTTCCATCGAATCTTCTCCATCATCTGAATGTATCCCGACTGTCTCTGGTGGGTTTTCTGAAGGTGTGGGTTTGGGCCTGAGTGCATTGAGACGTGCAACATCTATCTTTGGCATCTGCACTCGGTACGTAATAGGTGCTCGTCGTTCGATGGACGCTGGGGGTTGTCGATCGATGTCGACATCTTTTTGTCGATCGATAGGGGTAACATCACGTCGAGCTATTCCGACATTATCAGGGTTGAGCGGATGTGGGTGTTTTGCTGCGAACTCTTCGTGAGTCATAATCCTCACGGCATTGCAAGTTGCAGTTGACTCCGTAGGTGTCATCGGTTGATGCTTTGGAGATCCTGTCGATCGATTTGGACTGGGCGACGTCGATCGATGTGCATGGTCTGGCATCGATCGACACCAGTGCGATCCGCCGAAGCTCATCAGACTTTCTACTTCAAAATCTCCATCTTGCAGCTTTTCTTCGTTCACCACTTGCTAGAAATCATCCCCAATGATGGCATTCACGAGTTGTTTCATCACATAATCTTCTACCCCTCTTGTCAAGGCTTCCTGCCTCTTAACAGCTTCTCTTTTCCGAACAACCTGCATCTCCAGCTTCATCATATGAGTGCTCAAAGTTTCTAACTTTGTGTTCAGGTTAGTGTAGACAGAATCAATCTTCCCATTGAAGTCCACTGTCATGGGCTGTTGTGCCTCAAGAACCGTATCAAGCATCTCTTCCATCTTTCTCTCTTGAGTAGACGGCAGTGGCTTCTGGTAGTAGGGATTTCCATAACTCATGTTGTTGCTGTAAGGTTTCTGGTACTGCGAACTCTGGTTGAAATTACCTCTGTTTCCATAGGAATTTCTGTTTCCACCCTCGTTTCCAGAACCTTGGAATCCAGTTTCACCAATGAAGTTCACTTCTTCTTCTTCCTCTACTCTACCCTCTGTGTCTACAGCTTCTGCATCTTCAACCAAGCAGACCTGCTTCCTAAGAAGCTTGTGAACACTATCCATGTAAAACCTCGTCTTAAAAAAAAAATCATAATTTCGGTTTTATGAAATATCTCGGGGAAGACGAAGGCTCGGGAAATTTTTATCCTCAAGGTTAAGGTTAGTCTGGAGTCTGTTAAAAATATTTAGGTCATCAGAACGGGATCGGAAAAATATTTGGGATTGATCGCCGGACGAAAATTCACCAGAAGGGCCGAAATCGCGTAAATCGACCGAGAAGCTTGAGGTAGCTTGATATAAGGGATCAGGACGTGGTGTCAACCATTTAACCTGCTGAGTGTCAACATAAGAAGGAGGTGTAGACGTGCATGAAGCAGTTCAATGCAGCTTGACACACAGAAGCACGAGGTGATGTAATACCTGCGATCTGCACATGCGAACCGACATGCAGAGGCCCGTGTGTCGCGATGCATGAACACCAGACATGATGAAGGGAAAGTGGACATGGAGGTGTCTTCTGGAATGGCTAGAGAGCATACAACAGGGCATGTGGACGCCCATGTGTCGCCACGCATGCGACTGGAAGCATGCAGGATGACACACATGCGATCGGGTGGCTCATTCTTATTGGCCGGCAACTTTTTACTCATTCAGACACACCAAGGACACTCTAAAACGTGGCTTAGAGAGAGAGAGAGAGAGAGAAAGACAGAGAAAGAAGTGAGGTGCTTTAGAAGTATAGACATTTTTTGAAAACCGATAAACTATCGGGAAGTTCCGAAAGACTGTCCAGAAGAGAAAGAAGGTTATTTCCGAGTTCTGAGCAGTCCAGACCAGTTAATTCAAGAAACTGAGGTTGGGATTTGGGATTTACATCACGGTACCAAGACGAAGTTTTGGAGGGGATAAAAGGGGTTTGGTCAACATTCGGAATCAAAGAGTCGAGCCACATCCCTTAATCATTGTGAATCACGGTTAATTGTTTGTTAATGAATTTTTAATGTAGGTTCCTGACATCGGAGACGGCTTCCGAGCTAGGATAGCCAGACAGTCTAGGTGTCAGTTTGTGGATCCAAGGCTTGAGACGATATCTGGGAAGTGGATAGCAAGACTAGTCTAAGCACCTGAATTATTGTGATTGTGTGATTATTATATGTTGTTATAGTGTGTACCTCGTGTTGGTACTGTGGTGGGAGAACTTCGTGGTGGTTCTAGTAGTAGTTTGCAGGTCATTGCTTCCTCAATGGTACCACTAAGCCGGTCGTGGTCCGGAAAGTGGTGGGCTCGGTTTAACTTTGCTTGATCACCAAGGCTGAGTGTCACACGTGGATGTGACAGCCCCGGCCGAGCGATCCGATAGAGGACGGGGCACGGCGATTCTGATTGAGGACCGTGACCGGGCGATTCCACAGCGCCTACGCCTGTGTGGTGTAATAGTGAAGGGATTGCCGGTGTCCCTTATGTGGAGGAAGAATGATTTTTGTTGGGCCCTAGGAGTATATATATATATATATATATGGTTGATTGATATGACAATCATAAAGAGTGTTTGATTTATTATGGTTTTAATGTTTTTATGCTTATTTGGTCATGCTTTATGATCTTGAATATTGATTGTTGAACTACCCGTCATGCTTGTGTTTGTGTTTGGAGTGGGGTTTAGAATGACGGGTTGTTGTATATGCTAGATAGGGAACCCTGGCTCACTGAGTGAAACTAGTTCACTCACTCCTCACATCCTTTTGCAGGTTACCAGTAGAAAGGACCATAGCGCTCGCGGAATTGTAGGAGCTGGTGTAGATTGGACATCTTTTACTAAAGACTCGTTTTCAAGATATATAAATGTATGTTTTAGTTTCGACTGCGTCCATGGACCATATGTAAATTTTGGGCTTGTGAACTTCTTGTTTTATGGAATAAAGTATGTTTTGTATTCGTGACGTGTTGAATCTGATATTAGGTTAGTCCAACCTAACACAACTCTATGATTTGGTACGGGTTGCAAAGCTTTAGGCCGAAGATTAGAAAAAACGAGTTTTGAATGGATATTCTGGGTTACAGAATTATGTTTGTGACTTGGAAAGTTTATTCTCAACCCGTCGTAACACTTTCAAACTTGGCAGAGGAAGGTCGTTCGGGCATGTTCTTGTTTGATTGTTGCCCGGCTGACTGACAGATGTCTAAAACAGTTCGGGGGTGTTACAGAGGTGGTATCAGAGCATGGTTTAGATCATGCGGTCATCACGTACTTTCCGTGTTTTATCTAGTCAAATGTCGTAAAAGATGTGTTAGGAACCAGCAGAGTTCCGTTTTAATTAGTATTCTTAATAGGAAATTCCCTGTTCGTGGATTGCAGATGGCAAGAATGGGAAGGAGTGAAGGAGGGCATGATTGGATGCTAACAAAAGAGTTTCAAGAAGAAGAGGACTGGGATATGAATCAGAGGGAAGGGTGCAAACACTGGCACACACCAACCAAGCATCCAGTGAAGAAAATGTAGGAAGAAACAACAATCTTTTTGGACATGATCAAGAGATACCACCAGAAGAAAACGTCAGTTTTGCTAACCTAGTACAAGGAGACAAGACAGTTAGAGGATATGAATCTGAGTTCATGCGACTGCGACGACACGTGCTGTGAAGACAAGATGATGAAGAAACCATGATATCTAACTTTATGTTTGGTATGAACCAGAGTTGGAAATAGATTGGCAGTCGGGAACTACGAGTCTCACCGAGCTAGTGAAAAGGCTGTGAATGTGGAGATCGGATTGGAAGCTGAAAAGGCGGCAAGTAAGAAATCCAAGCAGCATCAAGAATGGAAGTATGGTGGAAACCAAAGATCTTTTAAGGGTAAAGATAAGGAAAGGAATCGGGAGGGCCAAGTCAACGATCTCTGTTCACAAAAAATGTTTAACTGTGGCAGACAGGCCATAAGTCCAGTGAATGCTACGGGAGGAAACCTGGATCCTTTCAGTCAAAACTCATACAATCCTACATGCTACACGTGTGGAAGAAAGGACAACATCTCTACCCAGTGCAGTGTCAATCGTCCTATCCCAGCTACGCCAATCACTGTCCATCCTCCTGCAGCTGCACCTGCAATCGCACGAGCGCCAAAAAGGCAAGCTATAGGAGGTAGAGTGTACGCTTTAGAACTAGAGGATACTAAACCTCCAGGCCCATCTAAGGGTCCCATCACAGGTATCTGGGTTCTTTAACCTTACTAGATTATTTTGTATTGTGTTATTTCTTGTGATGGATTGGTTACCTTCTATTGGATAATTTTTATGTTGTTGATATAGATTGGTTGTTGGCAGGAACTTTACATGTTGCGGGGCGTCCCACACATGTATTGTTCGACTCAGGGGAAACACATAGCTTTGTGGCCCCTGAGGTAGCTACCGAGTTTGTGGGTTCATTTGTGATTGACAGGGTGGATGTGGCTGTGATGACTCCCGGAGAACCAAACCCTCTAAGCAAAAGAATGCCTCAAAGAGTTTTATTAGTCATTTGCGAGAAGATGTTCTTGGCAGATTTGTTGTGGTGCCCTTAAAAGGATATGAAGTTATCTTGGGCATGGATTGGTTATCAGGCTACCGGGCACAATTAGATTGTGGGAAAGGTCGTATTTTATTCAAGGAGAACAGACAACGACAAATAGTGTTTACGGGATCAGTCTAAGCAGTCTGTGTCTTTAGTAGCTGCCTTGAGAGTGGAAATTTGCTTAAGGATGGAGAAGCGTATCTGGTAAGAATAACTGCTAGTGAAGGGCCCAATAGCAATGGAGTTTGAAATTACGTATATTGCGGTAGTACAAGATTTCGAGGATGTGTTTGCAACGTTGAAGAGTTACCTCCACCTCGGAGTAACCTTTTCACTATTAACTTGGAACCTGAAGCGAATCCGATAAACAAAGGCTCCCTAACCCGCATGGCCACCTGTGGAGTTTAGCAGAGTTGAAGAAAAACTTGAAGATTTAATGGAGAAAGGTTTCATAGACCTACCTCTTCACCATGGGAGCTCCGGTCTTATTTGTCAAGAAGAACGATTGTAGCATGTGGCTTTGC